>NC_059158.1:166111326-166414357 GCF_019923935.1 Bubalus bubalis
TTATAGTGAGAGTTTAAGAAAAAATATGAAATTAGTTGTTCTTTTTCTCTATATATATGTACCTGGAAGAATAAGCATACTGCATGCACCTATCACGAGTTTGTCCCTTCCTTTATAGACAGAAGGTCAAAAATCATTATGAAATGTGAATTTGGCATTTACTATACTGAGTTTTTGAAAAATTAAAGGCTCCCAAATGAGTCTCAACTCGTTACAACTTTCCTTATCACACATTTAATTCATTGTTTAAAAACTCACTCCCATAGAAAAATATGGAGAAAAGCTGTCTTTACCCTGACTGGATTATAAAACCGAATCCTCTCTAGAGATCTAAGAGAAGGCTACTTTCTTAATCACCTGGAGTAACAATAATAGTACAATAGTAATTATTCAGTGGCGGAAAAAAACAGAAAAAAAACCCCCAAAGTCTTATGTCAATTATATAAGAACAAAATGCACTGGGCAGACATAAGCTTGGTCTATGCTTTGAAAACCACTGGGAAGTGCTAAAATGAATAACAAAAAATCAAAGTTTATTAATATTTAAAGTGTTAAATGAGGAAAATATAAAATAGCCTTCAGTTCAGTGATAGAAAAAAATAAAATGCTAGACTTTAAAAAGAAAAAAAAAACCTTTAATTTCAGTTTTGTCCC
This sequence comes from Bubalus bubalis, assembly GCF_019923935.1. Classification (NCBI taxonomy): domain Eukaryota; kingdom Metazoa; phylum Chordata; class Mammalia; order Artiodactyla; family Bovidae; genus Bubalus; species Bubalus bubalis. The sequence goes on from NC_059158.1 coordinate 166,111,981, forward strand.
ATAGTTGACTTGCAAAGAGTAAAAACATTAATAGACAGTATTATTCAAAAATCTCTTGATTAAAATCCATTTTGAGTATCGCCTCTGAGAAGAGTGAGGGTTGGTGCGATCACATGCAGAGGTCGGGGGCATAGTGATTCACCTTCTATGAGGCACCTTTGAAGCAGTCCTCAGATGGAGAGCTTTGCTTTGAACATCCTGGCCCTTTAAACCACACCCTCTGCTTTGAATGGTGAGCCTAGTAACTACAGGTTTTCCTCTGGGCAGACATATAGGTGGACCCCGATGAGTTCCTCTGATTAAATCTGTTTCATAAAATTTTGATGTGGCTCCTTCTTCATATAGTCACCTAGGAATAAAGAGTAGAGACCATCTGTTTCTGATCTCAACCGCAGAGGCAGGTTTGAGACAGGTTAGAGGAAATGGGTGCATGCTGTAGTGCAAAGCATTTTAATAGACCTGAGAGTAAAATCCTGGAATGTTTTATAGGGAGAGGTCATGAAATCGCCCCTTTGAAGACATTTAAAAACACCGCAGATTCCCAAGCAGATGAGTGCCTATTGCCACCAGGGGGTGCTATTGACTAGTTTATCTCTTCCAAACTGCTGTCCGTCTTCTCACTAAAAATCCTATGTAATAGTTTAGGTTTTCGGCAATCACTTTGGAAGCATCAAATAATAATTGAAAAAAATATGTTTTAGGATGACAAAGATTTTGATTAAAGTCAATTTTCCTAAAATACATTTGGTTTGGTTATAACCTTTCTTTCTTTTTCTTTTTTAGAAAAATAAACGTGATTCTTGGGTTGTTACTATGAATCAATAGAAAACTTCACTTTTTCCAGGCATTGATAGGAGATATAGGCACTTGTGAATCAAATTCCTGTCATATGCTGAGGGCATATAATGATGTTGGTAATAGATTTCTGGTACCAATGGATGAGCAATTATTAGACATGCAGGATAATCAGAAAGCTCCGTCTCCTTTTAGAACTAATTGTCAATCAAACAAGAGCAACTTGGGACACCAGCAGTCTTTGCTCCTGACCATTCTTTCTTGGCAAGGAGGCTGACAATGCCAGGGGGAGCTTCAGCCATCTCTGTACGCACTACCAACAGCCCTCCTTTCCCCCTTCGTCTTGGGCATAATGACAAAACAAGGTTAAGGCTGAGGAAGTCGGGGGAAGCCACAACACGTAGGGTCTTAATGTTCCTGCGTTGCATCCCGTTGAGTTTCAGTAACTGGTTTTCTTGCTCTGAGAGCTGCTGGGCAGAGAGAAGGAGCAAAAGTAAATGAAAACCGTCTGCTTCTCCCAGCAAGACTTTGGTGAGGGAGCTAGTCTCTTGAAGAGAGTGTAACTTGCATAGAGTTCTGGGCTTTGACTATATATTAGGTTGTGGTGTGTGGATTCAGAGGTTTAAAAAGTATTCTGACATGCCGTGTCAAGAAGGGCTGTATTTTCTGGTGTTTGCTTATGCAACACTTTGTGAACCTAACATATAAATAATATGAGAGTTTATGAATCTCTCTTAGAAGAATTTATTATTCCTTTAGAAGTTTTGGTGAGGAGTGGGAAAGGTTAGTGCTTTTGGAATAACTGACAAGAAATGTTTGAGACCACATTTGCCCCCAGGGCTATTCCAGGTGAGTGTGCAGAGGGCAGCCATGAGTAATGGTGCTATAGTGATTCTCGGAAGAACAAGAGATGTGCAAAGTCAACCAGTGCACACTGCAGGGTGGACAGCTGCCCTCAGTCTAGAAGGCTCATCCTATGACGATGACCCCTGACCTGTTATTGCTTTATTGCTGTGTCTCCGTTTGCTATTTGAGACCAGGAAGCCCCTGCCTATTTGCCATTAGTCAGTTGAGAAGTGGAACATATGTTCCATCCCGTATCCTGAATCTGATCTCTTTGCAGGTTCTCGTGGGAACAATCTGTTGATAGAAAACCAGAGGTTATATTTGGTCCCAGTGGGTGTGTCCTGGAGATTAGTTGTTTGCCAAGAGCACAGAGGTCACTGAGGTTCAGAGAACTTGAACACGGGGTATAACCTGGAAGTTATATTTCTAGTAGCATAATGATTTTAGAGTAGATCACGTGTTAGTAAAGTGGGGGACAAAACTTCAGTCTTATGGGTTAATGGGAGAGAAATTCGGGATTATTAATTTCTATAGTAAATTGAATGATTAATCATTACTACTTTCTCAAATCATCTGACAAGTTTTTTTTTTCCACAATCTACCTAGGTTCCATTAATGTCATTAGTCACTGTTTACAATGGATGAAAGAGTTTTCAGTTGCTTTTCTGAAAATTTAAAACAAACTAAGGGCTTTCATCTTCCCAGGACAAAGTCTTTCAGAAATTTTTCTAAAATTTCATGGGAAAGAGGCAATATTTTCTTCAGCTTGCAGTATTTTATGAAGAGGAACTATAAAGACCATTTATTTCTTTCATGATTCCAGTATATTTTTGAATTGCATGAAAAGATGTAGGACATAAGCGTGGGGGGTTCAGAGAAATCTCAATCAGAATAGTCTCATTTATGGAATGCATGGCTCATGAACGTGGTGAGATTGGATATAAATGTGCAGATGTGTGGAATCTTTGATTTAATCCTGGCTCAGTTATCCCTGGCTGAATTTCATGGACACATTATTTAACTTCTCTGACTCAGGTGCCTTATATGAAAAATGGTAGCAATTAAAATAAGCTATAATTATAGTTCTAAAGGGTATATGATAATTGTAATATATGATGAAGTGGACGGCATCATTGGTTTTGTTATCATTACACAATCCTCTAAGGACAATGAATAAATTATTCTATTTCTATCCCAGCTAAGAGAAATATATTAAATATATTGTATGAGAAACTTGGCAAGTATGTTCAGGGAAAAATGTAGCTTAATAAGTATGGACACCATTACAACTACATGTTCTCATTTTTGAGGAATGTTTTAGAAAAGCAAGTAATTTATTTCTGTGGAGGAGAAGGTAGAAGAGAAACCATTAAAAAACATTGTATAAGTTGAAATCTCGGTCCTAGGGAAAAACATACTAATGAGTGAGATATTTTGCATTATTTACCACATATGATACAGAGAGGGCATTGGTATTTTAAAGCATTTTCTACAATGTTTATGCAAGTTTTAATAGTTACATTTGCAGGGGAGCAAAAGTTGCCACCCCTAATTGTGTCTTTTTGGCAGGATTAATTTGATTATTTTTAAGGCCCGAAAGACTCAAGAATCACCTTTGACCTTCCTCTTAACTGCCTAAAAGATTGCAGATTGAGGACTTGTTCCAGGAAGAGAGCTATCACCACAGATAAATGTAATATGAAGTCGGTGTGCAAACAGGGAGGAGCCCAACAAATTCTGTTTGTTTACATTCTTCTGTTGCCCCCTTGTCTCTGCCCGGCCCAGCAAGCATTTACTTGACAGACACCTGCTTTTTCATCTCCACGTGAATTGCCTCCGCAGGGTGCATTTTAGAAGTCCCAACACACTACTCCCTTTATACTCTTTTGTCTTTAGCTGAAGATGATATTTCAGGTGAGAGCTTGTGTCTTTTGGTGAGTTACTCAGTTTTCCTAGGTGTCTCCCATCTATACATGTTATTGAACTTACTGTTTGACTTTCTCATACTAATCTGCCTTATGTCAATTTGATTCTTAAACCAACCAAAAGAACCTAAAAGGGTGAAAGAAAATTTATTCATCCTCAACATATTGAATTAAGGAATTCTATTTATTAACTATGGCTTCTCTTGTGGCTCAGCTGGTAAAGAAGCCACCTGCCATGTGGGAGATAGGTTCGATCCCTGGGTTGGGAAGATCCCCTGGAGAAGGGAAAAAGCACCCACTCCAGTATTCTGGCTTGGAAAATTCCATGGCCTGTATAGTCTACGGGGTTGCAAAGAGTTGGACACAACTAATGTAACTTAGAATAATATTTAAATTTTGAAGACAGATTGGTAATCCATTTTCATTTGAAGAGTGAAGTTTCTACTGGTTTAATTTCCTTTTCAAAACTATTTTTCTATTGACTATTTTTTTTTTCTAATTTGAGAGAAAACTTTGATAGGTAGAAAGATGACAGGTTGTAGAATCAATCAGTTGTAGAATCAATCAATCAACTTAAAACTGGCTCTGGGACCTTGGTTTCCTCAACTGGAATATAGAGAAATTTGCAACTATTTTTGTTGTTGTTGTTCAGTTGCTAAGTTGTGTCCGATTCTTTGAGACCCTGTGGACTGCAGCATGCCATGCTTCCCTGAGCTTCAGTAACTCCCAGAATTTGCTCAACTCATGTCCATTGAGTTGGTGATGCCATCCAACCATCGCATCTTCTGTTTCCTCCTTTTCTTTCTGCCCTCAATCTTTCCCAGCATCAAGGTCTTTTCCAATGAGTCTACTCTTCCCATCAGGTGGCCTAAATATTGGAGCTTCAGCTTCAGCATCAGTCCTTCCAATGAATATTCAGGGTTGATTTCCTTTAGGATTGACTGGTTTGATCTCCTTGCTGTCCAAGAGACTCTCAAGAGTCTTCTCCAGCATCACAGTTTGAAAGCATCATTTCTTCTGTATTCAGCCTTCTCTATGGTCCAACTTTAACATCTAGATGTACATGACTACTGGAAAACCCTTAGCTTTGACTACACAGACCTTTGTCAGCATAGTGATGTCTCTGCTTTTTAATATACTATCTTTGTCATAGCTTTTCTTCCAAGGAGCAAGCATCTTTAATTTCATGGCTGCAGTCACCATCCACAATGTTTTTGGAGCCCAGGAAAATAAAGCCTATCACTGTTCCCATTGTTTCCTCATCATCTATTCACCATAAAGTGATGGGCCTGGATGCCATGATACTCCTATTTTGAATGTTGAATTTTAAGCCAGTTTTTTCACTCTCTTCTTTCATCCTTATCAAGAGGCTCTTTAGTTCCTCAATTCTTTCTGCCATTAGATACCATTAGAGTGGTATAATCTACATATCAAGGTTATTGATATTTCTCCCAACAATCTTGATTCCAGCTTGTAATTCATCCAGCCTGGCATTTCACATGATGTATTCTGCCTATAAGTTAAATAAGCATGGTGACATTATTCAGCCTTGATGTACTCCTTCCCTAATTTTGAACCAGTCCATTGTTCCATGTCCAGTTCTAACTGTTGCTTCTTGACCTGTGTACAGATTTCTCAAGGGGCAAGTAAAGTGATTTGATATCCCGATCTCTTTAAGAATTTTCGGCAGTTTGTTGTGATCCACAGAGCCAATCCCTAGGTCAGGAAGATCCCCTGGAGAAGGGAATGGCTACCCACTGCAGTATTCTTGCCTGGAGAGTTTCATGGACAGAGGAGCCTTGTGGGCTATAGTCCATGGAGTTGCACAGAGTCAGACATAACTGAGCAACTAACATAGACAGAGAGGACACAGTCAAAGACTTCAGCATAATCAATGAAGCAGAATTTTATTTTTTTTCTGGAATTCACTTGCTTTATCTATGATCCAATGCATGCTAGCAATTTGATCTCTTATTCCTCTGCCTTTTCTGAATCCAGCTTGTACATCTTCTCAGATGTATCCTGTTGAAGCCTAGCTTGAAGGATTTTGAACATTACCTTGCTAACATGTGAAACAAGTGCAATTGTATGGTAGTTTGAGCATGCTTTGGCATTGCCTTTCTTTGGGATTTAAAAGAAAACTGACTTTTTCCAGTCTTGTGGCCATTGCTGAGTTTTCCAAATTTGCTGGCATATTGAATGTGGCAATTTAACAGCATCATCTTCTAGGATTTGAAATAGCTCAACTGGAATTCTGTCATCTCTACTACACTTGTTTGTAGTAATGCTTCCTAAGGCCTTTTCCTAAGCAAATTAAATTAGAATTATATTATGTTGGCAGGTATGAGGAGCCATGGGAAGAGTAGTTAAAGAAGGAAGAAGAGATGTAAGCTAACAGTACTATTTTTTTGGCCACTTCGATTCCATTTGAATTCTTCTGATAGCTGCAAATTATTACAAAATACCAATATCCTCTTGCTTGTCCTTTGTCTTTCTGATTTTCACCCCCACCCCCTTATTATTTCTGAGTGGCTTATTGATTAAGTTTGAGTAAGAACTGGTAGGGATGGGATGTTTTGCATAGCTTTTATGAAAGCATGGACTTGTATAGTTTTATCAGTTATTTCCAAAGGCTCTTAGAAATGGGGCTCAGAGCAGCACACTAAAAGTGATTCCTCATATTTTATTTAAAAATTAAAAAAAATTATTTGGTTTTGGCTGCACTGGGTCTTCCTTGCTTTGCAGTGGTTTTCTCTAGTTGTTGTGAGTAGGGGCTACTGTTCATTGCAGTGCAAAGGTTTCTCATTGTGGTGGCTTGTTGTGTGGAGCACAGGCTCTAGGGTGCATGGGCTTCGGAAGTTGCAGCACTCAGGCTTGGAAGTTGTGGCTCGAGGGTTCTAGTTGTGTGGGCTCAGTAGTTGTGGTGTGCAGGCTTAGTTGTTCCTCAGCATGTGGAATCTTCGTGGACCAGGGTTTGAACCCATATTCCCTGTGTTGGCAGGAGGATTTTTATCCACCGTGCAACCAGGAAAGCCCTCATGTTTTCAAAAGTAGTAGGTATGTCATCTTCTTGGCCATCTAGAAATCTGAATTGAGAGCAGTCTTGATTGAGAGAAATATAATATTCCAATTTGAATCAGAAATGGTGTACACTGCCACAAGCTGGAGAGAACCCAGGATTCTATTAGTAATAAGGGAGTTGTAGGCAATGAGATCATGAAAGTACATGTGGCCATCAGGCCCACATGTTTCAATGCATCCCCGAGTTATGTAGACACAATTCTCTTGACAGTGGAAGCACTTTGAGATTCTGGGAAGATAGAAGACATGATTAAAGCAATTGTCTATGAACAAAAGTATTAGAACAGTAGTATTGATAATTCCCTCCCCATTCTGGTCTTCCTTGTCACTGTCTCCAAGTATTATCCCTGTTGACTTGCTTTCATTTCTCTGAAACCCCCAACTGAAGGACATTATGATGACAAATTCTACAGAGACTTGTCAATGAGGGCAGCATGATATGGCAGAGATGCAGGGACAATCCTAGAACCATTTCCTGTATGAACAAAATAAAAATATTCACAACCTAAAAGTTGAGAGTTATCTTTTATTTGATGGGAATTTTTAGGACTTCAAGCCCAGGTAGCAGCATCTTAAGTAATCCTGGGAGAACTGCTCTGAGGAGATGATGCGGGGGAGAGAGTTTATATGGAAGTTTTGCAACAAAGGGCAGGTAGTCAAAGGATTGTTATTAATTTAGGGAAAAAAACAGATATCTCAAGTTAAGGACTTTAGTGCTTTGCTTTGTATGGGAAGATACAAGAATCTGGGCTCACTAAAATCCTTCCTTTGATATGTACCTCAGTTATCTGGGACTGATATCCTATTTTTCACATCCTGAGTTTTCTCAGGGCTCACCTTAGGGAGTGGCTGGAGTCTGATAGCTGCTAAAGTGAAGGTGAAGTCGCTCAGTCGTGCCCAACCCTTTGTGACCCCATGGATAGTAGCCTGCACCAAGCTCCTCTGTCCATGGGATTTTCAAGGCAAGAGTACTGCAGTGGGTTGCCATTTCCTTCTCTGGGGAATCTTCCCAACCCAGGGATCTAACCAGGTCTCTCACATTGTAGACAGACGCTTTACCGTCTGAGCCACATTAGGAACTCTAAAAAGCTACAAAAAGCTGAGGTCCTGTCCTCAGTCCACTAAACCAATCTCTGTTGTGGGGCTCTATCACCATTTTTCAAAGCTCCTCAGGTGAGGGTTTGATAATAGAAGACAAATTTAAGAAATTTCTTAAATCAATAGCCTATACTTGCTTTTCATTTTACATGAGATTTTTGTGTGACATCTTTATACTGCACTAAGACTTCTGAACTTCACCCCGATGAAATAGAGACAGAAGCAATCAAAAGAACATTCTGAAAGTCAAGGCTTCAGGCATGGGCATATGTCCTTTGCAAAATGTAAGTTACTAACGCCAGGCATATGATAAGATGGCTGCTAGATGGCAGGTATTCTTGCCTTCCTGAGTCTCCTCAGGGTTCTACAGCTCACCATCCATGGTGCCTGCAACCACTGATGATTGTGACATTCTTTGTTTACTAATACGGCAGGAAATATTCCATTTCTCACGCACAGGGATTTTATTGCTGTATGTTTTAACTTTGATTCTACCTCTGAGCATAAGTTGCTCATTATGACCAGTGGAGAATGATACTGCAGCCCATTCATGATTCTTTGAAAGACAGAAGCTGAGAAGATCTGGAATGGCTGAGCCATTTTCTAGGTAATAACTTCCAGGTTGAAAGAGTGTATGTTTTTCACAATTAGAGAACCTTTTGAATATTCCTTTAGAAAAGGTACTTTTAAATGAGCTGATTTCCTCAATTGTTATAACATAAATTACCACTGAATAAAAGAAATTTCTTCTAGTTTTCAAATGAGTAAAAATGATCAAATTGCCCTCCTGAGAAGTGAGTTAACAGCACATAAGAGACTTCAATTCTGGAAATCAGATTTCATGACTTTCAACTTGAGCCCCCGCTGGAAGCCCTTGTTTGTTCTTTGTAGAGCAGGGGTCCCCAACCTCCATGATATAATGCCTGATGTTCTGAGGTGAAGCTGATGCAATAATAATAGAAATGAAGTGCACAAAAAATATAAGGTACTTGAATCAGCTGGAAACTGCCTCTCACCCACCCCACCCCCCGTCCTGCCTCACCCTGCTCCAGTCCCTGGAAAGATTCTCTTCCGGGAAACCAGTCCCTGGTGCCAAAACCTTTGGGCCCCACTGCTTTAGAGCACATCTTACAGTCCATGCCTCCTCCAGAATTCAGTTAGGTGATTCCATGACACCTTGATTTTAGCTGCCCTGAAGGATGTTTTCTTGGGCAGTCAGTAAGCAGCATGGGAAGCAGGATAAAAGAAACTGAGATGGAGGACATGTAGGCAGCAAAGAAGGAAACTCTCTACTGAACTGTTGGCTTTGCAAGGGAACTGCTTGCTCTTAAGCTGATTTGGGGTTTCTTGTACAAGGTGCTCATTTTTTCCTGCCTTTCCATACTGACTCCATGAAGATTTGGATGAATTTGGCTAAAAGGAAAATGGCCAACTTCTTTTGAGGAAATCCAATTATAATTGGATTAGAGTCCAATTACAAATCCTTGTAATGTTGACCACAGAGTACTTGGAGTCTAATTACAAGGGTTATTTTGATTACTTGAGGCATAAATGATGATTTTGAATTAAGATGAAAGGCCTTAGACTTTAGGTCCATGTGGCTCAGACTTGAAATCATAGAATGAAAAGAAATTTATTTAGATGGTGAAGTTACAGAGTCATAGACCCCAATGCCCACAGCTGCCTAGGAGGCATCAGAAATGGGTACTTTCTCACTTTGATAGAATCAACAGAACAGAAAATATTTTTCTATCAGATGAAAAGTATTATACCTAGTGAAATGAAAAATGGCAACTGGTGCTTTGTCTCAGCTTTGAGTGACATGGGACCAAGTTAAATTGAAGGCTTCCCTAATGACTCAGTGGGTGGAGAATCTGCCTGCAAATGCGGGAGACAGAGGAGACACAGTTTCAATCCCTGGGTTGGGAAGATCCCCTGGAAAAGGAAATGGCAGCCTGCTCCAGCATTCTTGCCTGGAAAATCCCATGGCCAGATGACCCTAGTGGACTACAGTCCATGGGGTTGCAAAGAGTGGAACACGACTGAGCGATTAAGCACACATGCAAGTTGAACTGGACAAACAAGCCTATTTAAAGAGAGGAAAGAAAACAGCCCTAGCCAATTGTTACCATCTTCCTCTGATTTTTCAAGAGAAGCCACATTCCAGGTGAATTTTCCCTGGCCCTCTCCTTTCCTCCTCTCTTCTCTCTCTCATTCTCTTTCTATATAATGATTTTTTTATTCACATAGTTTCAAAACTTTAAAATATTGTGCACTTCATACAACATACATCTGTGAACCTGATGCAACCTTGCATTCATTTTTTTTTATTATTCTTTTTTTTTAATTTTATTTTATTTTTAAACTTTACATAACTGTATTAGTTTTGCCAAATATCAAAATGAATCCGCCACAGGTATACATGTGTTCCCCATCCTGAACCCTCCTCCCTCCTCCCTCCCCATTCCATCCCTCTGGGTCGTCCCAGTGCACCAGCCCCAAGCATCCAGTATCGTGCATCGAACCTGGACTGGCAACTCATTTCATACATGATATTTTACATGTTTCAATGCCATTCTCCCAAATCTTCCCACCCTCTCCCTCTCTCACAGAGTCCATAAGACTGTTCTAATCTTGTACCTCCCAGTCCTTTCTAACCTGAGGCCAAGAGAAGTGAAGTGACTTACCAGAGCGAGTAAACAGCAAAGCTGACTTCAGGATGGCATTATTAGGATCTGTAACTTGTTTCTCTTACGTTCCTATCGGGCAATGTGTTCTACAGAAGAAAAATATATTTTACATACTTTTTCAGGTCTAGTCAAAGTTCCAAGATATGAAAATTATTGTTAGCTCTGCCAAAGATGTTTAAAATTGTTCTTTGAGGATTAGTTTATTCTGGTTGTCTCTGAACTTCCCTTTCTTTTGCTAGATAAAACAAGTGTCTATTGAGATGTGACACTCCTTAATTTATCTGTGGTCAAGTCCATATGAACAATTAAAAACCAGTATTTTCTAATGGAATTAAACTCTAAATTAACTTAATGCTAATGTAAGTGATTAAGAGAATATACTTTGTGAAGAACATCAATACACTTGTTGTAATTGAATTTTATCTTGTAATACTGTTTGCTCCTTCAGGGAATGTCTTTTTAAGTCGTTCTACTTAGAAAGTTCTTGCTCATTTAGAAACATAAATTAATTCTGAAACCTGCTCAGAGGTTTTCTTATTACAAACAATTCATTTAATCAATTAGCAGCTAAAATTGTAGTCATTATTAGATTTAATTGCTGAAGAATATGCTGTGCCTTTTTTTGTTGAGAAAAATGTATCACAATTTTTCTATAGTTTTTTTACTTTCTAAGGGTAAAGAATTCATAATCATAAAATAGTAAAAGTCAAATCAAGTTATATGTCTATATATCTGTGTCTATATCTGTATTTTAAGATAATATGTGGTCCTGCATGCAGGCACAGACATAATATTTTTGGTATCTGGACATAAATCAACTTTCCTCTGTAAAGCTTCTTCTTGCATTTTGATATAGGAATGCCATGTATCAAATCATATATCATTTATGCTTATATTACATGTCCCTTACAACTGTATACAGATTCTAATGTAGCAACACTTTAAGACAATTTCAGACATTTGAGAACTATATCATAAATTAACTCTTTCTCATGCAGTATTATGAATATTTCTCAAAGTTGTTGCATTTTTCTATACCCTATACAAATGAATGCACTTATTATACCTGTATATATGCTCTGTACCTATGTATAAAGACACACATATGACGTCACACACACCTGAATAGATGATAGGCAGTTTCTCATTGTATATTTGACCATAGTCTTTGACCATAGTTCTGGCACATGGAACATGTATGTGCCAAATCACATTGTTATCACTGTGCACTTTGTATGTGTTCATAAGAGATACAGGTTAGCATCCAGTTTTGACAATTTGCTTTGCACATAGCTGTCATCTTGTTATACAAAAATGTGATGCATTTTAAGTATTTAAGCCTTCATTTTTCTAGATGTTGAAATTTTATTCTTCTCAAATTTCTGCTACAGTGAAAAAGTTATTAAATGGTGGTTTGATGCAATTAGCATCTTCTTTCATGGTGTTATGAAAAACCACCTTTGGTCTTTTCCCTTTATGCAGTGTTTCTTGGACTTTTTCTCCTAATGCTACTCATTGAATCAGCTAACCCTTTTACGTAACTCAATAAGGAGACACTAACTATACTTATGACTATACTTGGAGAGGTATAGAAACATGTAGAAGGACTACTATCCTGTTTGTTGCCATAAAACTTAGGGTAAAAGTACTTACTGAAATGAACCTGAGTTGTGGTTGGTGAATAAAAAAGAAAATACCTTCAGAGGGCTTCCCTTGATGAAGTACACGGAGCAGGTAATATATTCTCAAAACACAAACAGAGATACAACAAGTGAGTAAGCAGTTTGAAAGTGAGATGAGACGGAGGTATTTTTATATAATGAGAAAGGAGCCCTTCTTTTTTTGTCGGGGGGGCATGCTACTTGGCTTTTGGAACTTAGTTCCCTGACCAGGAATTGAATCCTGCACTCTTGGCAGTGAAAAGGCCGAGTCCTAACCATAGATCCACCAGGGAATTCACCCATTGTTCTTAATTGTTAATGAAATTGTTACTATTCATCACTTGGACACATCTCCAGTCAGAATGCTCCATCCATTAGATGTTTGAGTAATAACTTCTTTAAGAAGGAAGCCAAGAGGGAGGAAGTGAAGACAGAGACCTATCTTTGCAGTTTATCTCTGTGATATTAAATATAACCAAGTGAAAATATTCTGAGGATGAATGAATGTATTCCTATGGATTCGAGGCAAGGAACCTGAGCTGTGGATAGAGGGTCCCACCCAGGAAGAAGATGACATGTTCTACTATATTAATAATTTTCTTTCACACCCATTGTGGAATCTGTCTTTAGAGATGGCTAAGTGAGCTTTAACCTCTTCCGAACTTGATCTTCTCATCTAGAATATAACGATCACAGGGCTATTGTGAGGCTAAAGTGAAATGAAGAAAGCTGAATGTTCACACAGTGCTTTGCTCACTGAGAAGCCATGCTATGGTTATTGTGCCCATGATCTTGATAATAATAGAGATGAGAGGATGGTATGATGATAATTATGACACGTATAACAAGTAATAAAATCAGTTTCACCCCTCCCCCAAAGTTTTGATAGTTTATAAATCCTATAATATTTCAGTTGCAAATTTTACCACCTTTATTTAATACAGCACACTTTCACATGTTACTGGCTATGTGAAGTGAGAATACCCTGACGATTGTTTGTGAGTGTGTGTATGTGTGTGTGTTTCCAGTCTGGGCCACTTTAATCAGAATTAGCTGTGAGACAATCCCATGTACGAATAAGGGCACAGACTTAAGCATTTGGTATATTTGGTTTTGAATTCCAATTCTAGTTCTGCCTTCTGTTAGGAATATGATACTATACAAATTATTTAACCTTTTTAAGCCTCAACTTATCATCTAACAAATAACAAGCTTATACAGTTATTAAGCTATATAGGAATTGATATACATGAAGTGCCAGGCTGGTGTCTGGAACCTGGTTTATGTATAATAAATAATGTTTGCTGCTATTATTACATTGTTGATGTTCTTATGATTAATAGTTAGATTGTGACAATCCTTCATTCCAAAGTCACTTGATCAAAGGTTAATATAACTTGCTAATTTATTTTTGAACTTTTGTAAAATCATTCAAGGGTTTTTTGAGATCATTCCTTGAGATCAATCAAGAATCTTAAGATATGAGATTTTATTAACTTTAGCATACTATTTTTTTCTTCAGTAACATTGTTACAGTTTAGTCGCTAAGTCATGTTGAACTCTTTTGCAACCCCGTGGACTGTAGCCCACCAGGCTCCTCTGTCCAGGGGATTTCTCAGGCAAGAATACCAGAGTGGGTTGCCATTTCCTCCTCCAGGGGATCTTCCTAACCCAGGGATCGAACCTGAGTCTCATGCATTGCAGGCGAGTTCTTTGCTACTGAGTCACCAGGGAAGCCTTTTAGTGACATTAAAGATACATATATTCTTTCACCAATATTTTATTATTTTGTTTTTTGAAACCCATAAGTTTCAATAATTTAATCATACTTGTATGTTATATATACATGTGCACAAATACACACATACATACTTATATACAAAAATGTATGACCTATACTTTATGCATATATACATACTTATGTTTATGACTGTACATAAAATGTTTGTGTGCATATATACTCATGTGTGCATGTGTTTGATCATATGGTCAGATGCCAGACAGCTTCAAAACAGATTTTTATTTTCTTTTAATGAAATGTAATGATTCTTTGGGAGAATGAAACGGCAGCCCGCTCCAGTCGTCTTGCCTGGGAAGTCCCATGGACAGAAGAGCCTGGTTGTCTACAGTCCAAGGGGTCGCAAAAGAGTAGGACACAACTTAGTGACTAAACATGACAAACAATGCTTTTTTTTAAACATAATTGCTAAATATTTTCCGAAGTGAAACACTTCTGAAGACTTTGGTATAATACATTGGAACCTGGAAAACTATATTTTTCCATTATATGAATCACTTAAAGCCAGAAAATGAAACAGAGTATTTTTTGCAAAAGATGGATTGTGTATAAATATATATATATATGTGCATTCATATACATTTATGTTTCCAGAAGATAATGATTATACCAGGGTAATTTGAAGAGGAGAAGTTAATTTTTTTCCCCTTAGACATTATTTTCCTTAAGATAGAACTGATATACAGATTGTAGTGATTGAAAGTTTTATATCAGCTACTACCTTATAAAATGAGATTATAGTACAGAATTTTAAAAATTGAAATATGGTTTAACCACTATGATGGATATATACATATATATACACACACACACACACATATATATATATGCTCGAACAATTGATTAGATACATGAAATAAATAAAGATAGATTCTCACCTCATGAAAAATTAAAATGCAAAATTCACCCTTTTATTGTTTTACCTTTTGTATCATTTTTCTTATTAAATATATTTTCTCTTCATAAGCAATGTACTTTTGGTAACAAAGAAGAACATAAACAAATGAAGTAAAAGTGAATTCAAGAATATAATAAAACCATAAACTCTGAAAAGAGTAAGAGTTATATTTATATGTTATCAAAAAGTCAGGAAATTTGAAGAATAAAAACTGGAGAAATTTTGAAAAAATTAACTGATTTTACTACTTAAAATTAGAAGCACCTGTTAGTAATAACATAAATGACTAAAAGTGTTAAATATTGGATATTATTAATATAAATAGTATATAAATACCTAAATTAAAATATAAAAATTAGTAAGCAAAACTATCTTATAGAAAAAAACAGAAAATAAGGCTATGGATCAACTCTTCTGTTATCAAGCATTTGAGAAATATCCATATCCATTCAACTCAATATTAAAAGCAAAGCATTATTTTAGACACATAAAATGCAGGAAAAAATACTTTTGTTTCCTTGCTTTTTATTTTGGTAGCACAACTCAATGCAAATAAAGATGTAGTATGAGTACCATCCTGCTATGGGAATGGAAAATAGTTCAACTTTCCTGGAAGACAAATAGGCTAGGTCTGTATCCAGAGCCTTAAAATGTTTTGACCCTTTGACTTGAGAATTACTGTTTGAGTGGCTTCATGGCAAAAAAAATGACAAAGCATTGAAACATTATTTATTGCATTTAAGAAAGGAAAGTCAATCAAATGTGAGCAATTATAAAATGACTAAATAAAGATGTTCATAGTGAATAATTTGCTTTTATTAACATGTCTTGAAAAAAGTATTTAAGACTAATAATGGGGAAAGTGCAAGGATATAGTAATACTGTATAATCCCAAGTTTAAAAAAGATATTTTATACATACATAAATATCCCTATTAAAAAAAAGTGAAAGTTAGTTACACAGTCGTGTCCAATTCTTTGCAACCCCATAGACTGTAGTCCTCCAGGTTCCTCTGTCCATGGAATTCTCTAGGCAAGAATACTGGAGTGGGTTGCCATTTCCTTCTCCAGGGGATCTTTGTGACCCAGGGATTGAACCCAGGTCTTCTGCATTGCAGGCATATTTTTTAGCAACTGAGCTACTAGGGAAGCTTATCATATCAAATATCATTATATGTATATATAGTTTATGTGAAGAAATATGCTACTTTTTGGTATGGTGGTATCAGATAATTTCCTTGTTATATTATTATTACCCTCTTTTGTAGAATTGGCATATATTACTTTTATAATCAGAAAAATTTAGTGAAAAAAATGTACCTCTCAAACTAGTCACTTTGAAATATTATTTCAGTGAATTTTAACTATTTAAAACATTTTTAGATTTTTTTTCAGGAGTACTAACTCAGGATTCTAGGGTTACAAAAATAGTGTAAACAAGATCTCTGATTTTCAGAAGTTCAGAATCTTGTGCAAAACTTGTAATAAACACAGTATTCATAGCATGGTGTAAGAGGGCTGCTGATTTCAGTAAGTGATGAATGAATGAGTAGATGTACTCCAGCAATAAGCCAGCCTGGCAGTGAGTCACAGAGGATCTCTCAATGGATTCTTGCTACATTTAGCTCAACTTTAAAAGCATCAGTGGAATTTCACATAAAAGATGAGGCTGCAGAGAGAAGGAGAGTTCCAGAATGAGGAAACAGCTTGAGCTAAAAATATGATCAAGTAGTGTGCCTGTGGTGTTGGGTGAGTTTTGAGTGGTTCTTATGACTGGAGTATGAAGCAAATAGATGGGATGTCCCTGGGGTTCTTCAGTAAAGAATCTGCCTGCAATGCAGTGGACGTGGGTAGGACACATGGGTTTGTTCCTGGGCTTGGGAAGATCCCTGGGCGAAGGAAATGGCAGCCCATGCTAGGATTTTTACCTGGAAAATCCCAACCCATGGGGTCGCAAAGAGTAGGACATGACTGGGCAACGACAAAGGACAACAACAAATTAATTAACTGGCAAAAACAACACTAAAACTCATTGTGATGGATGTGGGGCATTTACTATTTTCTGTAGGTAAAGGGGGAATCATTGAGTTGACATGACACTGTGGGGGCTTTTCAGGGAGGACTTGGGCAGAAGTGTGGATGGTGGATGAGAAGTAGCCAAGAAATGGAGCATTAGAGACAATCTTATTAGTCCAGGAATGGAACTGAGTCCAGGAAATGACCTGAAAATGTAAAAGATGATGGCAAATTTGAGAAAAATTTATGGAACAGAATTAACTGCATTTTGGGCCATTTGAATGCAGTTGCCTGAAACCTGCCTTATCTAGAACTTAGATTCAGGATCTCTAGGTATAATACCTAAGAATTTGATTTTAATGATTTCCTAAGGGGAGCTGAAAACATATTAAGATTTAGGGAGCATCAGTTCATCATTAATCTGAGCCAAAGTATCAAGGATTCTGAGACCCCAGAATTCAAATCCTTGAGACCCCAAGGATTCAAACACCCCAGAGCGATTTCAACTATGGAACACCCCGACTGTGACTCACATGACATCAAGGGCTGAATTTAACACTAGATTATTTCTGTGGCTGAAAAATCCCAGGAAATATATTCTTTTAACCTTGTAAAATTTGGGATATTTATTGGATTCAGTTGAGCCAAGTGAAATCAAATTGTTCAATAAATCAAAGAGCTCCAAAACTCCTTTCCTGAAATAGGGATTCCCTGATAGTTCAGTAGGTAAAAAATCCTCCTGCGATGCAGGAGACTCCAGTTCGATTCCTGGGTAGGGAAGATCCTCTGGAGAAGGGATAGGCTACCCATTGTAGTATTCTTGGGCTTCAATTGTGGCTCAGCTAGTAAAGAATCCACTTGCAATCTGAGAGATCTGGGTGCGATCCCTGGGTTGGGAAGATCCCCTGGAGAAGGGAAAGGCTACCCACTCCAGTATTCTGGCCTGGAGAATTCCATGAACTGTATAGCCCATGGGGTCACAAAGAGGTGGACATGACTGGAGCATTAGTCTTCTAGTCATCCACTTGCTTATCCATTCGTTCCTTGCATGAGTTTTTATGACATATTCCCTTGTGCTAAAGGCTAAGGGTGTGGTGATTTACTATGGAACCTTTCCCTGCCTTCAAAGAGCTCGCTAGTGGTGTCTGTACTCAGTCTACTAGGGGTGTGTGTGCTCAGTTGCTCAGTTGTGTCTGACTCTGGCCATGGGATTCTCCTGCCAAGAATGCTGGAGGACATTGCCATTTCCTATTCCAGGGGGTCTTCCCGACCAAGGAATCGAACCCGCATTCTTTACCACTGAGCCACCTTGTAGAGGAGCTTATGTTTTTGTGTCCACCTTGAGGTAGATGTTAACTTATTACATGTGTTTCTCCCAACAAAACTAAGGTCTTATTATTTTTACTTCAAAGCTAAAGAACCAAGGTCTCAGGAAGATTATATGACTTGTCCCAGATCTCACAAGTAATAAGTGGTAAAACCAGGCCATGATATTCATTTTACCCACTTATGCTGTCCCCTAAGAAAGAAGGAAATCAAACATGCACACAAAAATTGTATTGGTGTATTACAGAAGGATGCACAGTGTATTGGCGGAGCGTGGGGACAGCTGTGATTGCCATTGTTTAACAGAGTAGTTCAGACCAAGCTCTGTCCTTAAAAGTGACCTGTGGGTCTTATTTAGAGGACATCATAATAAAACTGAAGAGTTAGATGTTTCCCTCATTTTGCAGGCAGAGAACATGAACAATCTATATTAACTTGAAACTCTATTTATAGACTTGCAATTTTAAGGCTTATTAACTTATAATTTAAAAATCTTTATGATGAGTGAGTTTTACATAATTGGTCATAAAACCCAACACAGATATGTAAAATAGCATATATGGTTTAAAATACCAACATGTGATGTTTCTTAGAGCTGATCAGAGATTGTATACTGAGGCAGATCTTCAAATCTAGAAAAAGAAGGGTGAAGATTATTCTAATTTTATCAATAGATATCTCAAAGCTAAATTTAGACCATTTTAAATAAAACCTGAAATTTTTGCATATACCTTAGGTGTACACTTTTAAAATAACTCTTTCATATACCATAGGTTCTAAATCAACAGTGCTGATAAGTGAGGAAAGAGTACAAAGGAACAGTTTAAAAAATAATATATCATAGTTAAAGATGAGTAAAAGCATAGGCATAAAACTATGGAAAATCCTTAAATTATCCCAAGGGTGCTATCATTTCAAATACTGTCATAGAATTTTAAAAGCTAGGAATGTTTCAAATATAATCTTTAATTCTCATAATATCTCAAGCAAGAGAACCAGATAAGTAACTTGCACATCACCAAGTGAGATTAAAAGTCAAAATAAAATCCAGGTCTGTGGAACTGACAAGTACCTGTTTTTTTGGTTTTGTAAACTTACATTATCTGCTTCGATGTTTGGCGGAGCTAATACAATATTGTAAAATTTAAAAATAAAATAAAATTAAAAAAAATAAAAAATGTTGCACATTTATATTATCTCTTTTTGTTTTGCACACTTATGTACTTTTTTATTTTTGATATTTCATACTTTCCTGTTCAAATAACTTCATTCCAGCCTTCATGAAAAAAAGAGAAACAAATTCATTTAGGGTAGAATCATCTTCCTGACCTTGAATTTGTAATTTTCAAAGTAAAACTAATAGTATTTTAAAGTAATTATGAGCTTCCCTAATGGCTCAGCAGTAAAGAATCTGCAATGCAGGAGCCGCAGGAGATGCAAGTTTGATCCCTGGGTCAGGAAGATCCCTTGGAGGAGGTCATGGAAACCCACTCCAGTATTCTTGCCTGGAGAAGCCCATTGACACAGGAGCCTGGCTACAGTTCACAGGGTCACAAAGAGTTGGACACAACTGGAGCGATTCAGTGTGCAGCATGTAATTATAAAGTCACATGGATTAATTTTTTAATTTATTTTTAATTGGAGGACAACTGCTTTACAATACTGTGTTGGCTTCTGCCGTACAACATGAATCAGCTACATATTTACATATGTCCCCTACCTCTTGAACCTTCTCCCACTCCTCGACCCCATCCTACCCTTGTAGGCTGTCACTGAGCACTTCATTGAGCTCCCTGTGTTATAGCTGCCTATATACTTGTGGTAGTAACCTCCCAATAGCTATCTATTTTACTTACAGTAATGTATATGTTTCAGTGCTACTCTCTCAATTCACCACCTGCTCTCTTCTTTCCCCGCTGTGTCCAAAGTCTGCTTCTCTATTTCTGCCCTGCAAATAGTTCATCAGTACCATCCTTCTAGATTTCACATAAATGCATTAATACAGGAATAGAACTACCATATGCCTCAGCAGTCCCACTACTGGGCATATACTCTGAGAAAACCATAACTGAAAAAGTCACATGTATCCTGGTGTTCATTGTAGCACTATTTATAATAGTTAGCACATGAAGGCAACCTGGATGTCCTTTGACAGATAAATGGATTGGGAGGTTTCAGTGCATGCGTGCCATGGAATATCACTCAGCCATAAAAAGGAACACATTTGAGTCAGTTCTAGTGAGGTGAATGAACCTAGAGGTTGTTATGCAGAGTGAGGTGAGTCAGATTATTTGATGGTATCATTTAATATTTACCATAGAAAATACTGTGATGTTGGGTCACCTCTATGTGCTTTCAATTATTTTTCACAAATACATAGGCAGAGATAGGTAGATGCATACATACATACATACATGGATAAGCCTTATTAAATCAAAGAAAAATACATTTTTTTCCATTCTGTATAATTATCAAGGAACATGGATTTGATAACTTGTTATTCAATAAGTAATAAAACAATTATTGAATTTGCTGACAACTGCAGATAATTATAACCTTTTCAATTTTTTTGTTACATCAATTTCAAAAGATTTATTTAGGGTCTATGTTGCTGCCTATGCTATGGAAGACTGATATCTTCTTTCTAAAATATGTTTGGAAAAGTATAAAAGAAATACAAGTCACCAAAATATTATTTAAAAAGTTCTCTAGGCAACTTTTATATTGAAGTTGAATCACCAGTGTGACATATCACAGACGAACAAATAGCCACTTCAGAGTTATTAAAAGAAAAGCTTGACCTTATAGTAAATCTCTTATTGAGAGGACTTAAACTAGATTATCCACTTTATTTCTTTTATTCCAACATTCCTCTTCTTTCTTATAATGATGAAACTGTAAAATGTGTAGTCAGTGGGCCCAAATAATTTCTTTAAACTAGTTGTCAAAGCTTATTTTAAATCTGTCTCATCCTTTATGATTCACCTAATGGGCCATATTTGACATGAAAAATATTGTAAGTGTATATGAGTCAATGCTCTTGATTTTGTGTTAGCCCTTTTATAGTACTAACATTGATTTTATCTTTTTTGGTCTCTTATCAGGCATTTCTTAGGGTTAATATTAGGCATTTTAGGCATTGTAAGGGTTAATTGGACATTTACTTAGTAACCTAGAGAACTTTCTTGAAAGAGGCAGACAATAAACACTTCAGCCTTTACGGGTCATGTGATATGAGTCCCAACATGTTGCTCAGTTGCAAAGTCATGTCTGACTCTGTGACCTCATGGACTGCAGCACATCAGGCTTCCCTGTCCTTCCCTATTTCCCAGAGTTTGCTCGAATTCATGTCCATTGAGTCCGTGATGCCATCCAACCATCTCATCCTCTGTCACCCCCTTCTCCTCCTGCCCTCTATCTTTCCCAGCGTCAGAGTCTTTCCCAATGAGTCGGCTCTTCACATCAGGTGGCCAAACTATTGGAGCTTCAGCTTCAGCATCAGTCCTTCCAGTGAATATTCAGGGTTGATTTCCTTTAGGATTGACTGGTTTGATCTCCTTGCTGTCCATGGGACTCTCAAGAGTCTTCTTCAGCACCACAGTTTGAAATCATCAATTCTTCTTTATGGTGCCAACATGTCCTGTACTAAAAAAGGCAGTGGGTTTTACTCGGGAAATGTGCTGTAGTTGGCCAATCTCTGTCTGTTATCCTGAAATAGATGAAAAAAATCCGTGCTACTTGCATATTTATTCTATGTACATGTGTTAAATAAAGAATCAATCTCTTTGCCCACTAAATGGGACAGGAAAATGTTTTCAATGAGAGCACTATCACTTTTGGCTGACCTGTGACTCCGAAAGACAGAAACAGCAGAGGTGAAAGTGTCTTTCTCCCTTCTGTAATTCCTGAAGAAGTTGCTTCCCCTTCTCAAATCATACCAGCTGACCTCATGCCTGCTCTTCCTTGACGCCCCACTAATGTTATCCATGCTCTCCTGGAGAAATTTTTCTCTAGGGTAAAGAGAAAATTCAGAGAAATTTGATAATCTAGCTTCCCTTTCAGCTAGACTAAAGCTTATACTCTGCATACTGGAAACGATTATTTCCTTTTTTAAATTAATTTTTTTGGTGTATAGTACTACTATAGTGCTGTGTTAGTTTCTGTTGTACGGAAATGTGAATCAGTTATACATGTGCATATATCTACTCTTTTTTAGATTCTCTTACCATATAGGTCATTACAGAGCTGGGAATAATGATTTCTTAGAAAATGAGCTACCCAGGTAGCTCTACCCAGGTAGAAATTGGGACAAAGAGAGCAACATGGAACTGATAAATCCCCCTCGCCCCCCCTGCACCAGAGCTTTTGGAAATTAGTATTGGTGTTGTGTCTATTGTTTAAGGAATTAAATTTAATTCTCAAATCTTCAGGCTTACAGCCAAACTTTATTTCAAAGCAAACATCACACCTGCTCAAAAATCTTCAATGATTTTTTAAATGTGTTTATTCATGAAGCATAAAAATGAAAATCAGTACAGATAGATATGCTTGCATCAGCTTAATTCTTGTATCATTTTTAATATTGAAATGCTCCATGTGTTTACTCAGAGTATTATTTTCTCCTATGGTTTACATGTTTTGAAAAATTGAATAGTTTAGTTAAACATTATAGAGATTTTTTTATTGGATAGTCTCACTATTTCTTTGCTTTTGGGATAAAATGTACTCAATATTAGGAAGTACTTGATTGTGTTTTTTTGGAGAAAATAATTATTGAATTGAATTAAAATTCCTCATTTACGTTATTCTCGATGCATTGAAGAATCAGTAGATAAGATCATGAATGATGTATGGGACTTTACTGCTTTTCAATTTCTTGCATGTTAGTTAACTGCCTCCTGTAACCTTGTGCAATGTGGTGCATAAATATGCATAATATATATATATAAAGATATTCAAGTGTACATACTGTGTATATATGAATTATGTACATATATACATATATAATGTATAAAGGAAGTACATACAACTTCAGAAAGACACATGACTTCTCAAGGTCACACAACAATCAAGATCCCAGTCAAGTCATTTAACTCTTCTATTATACCACGTTGCTTCCCTCTAAAGAATTAAAGATACAGTTACTTATTCTTTGGAAAGAATGTGATCCTATCATGTCATTTCTTAAAATATATATTTTGTGAATTTTAGAATAGTTTTGAACTTACCAAAAAGTGGCAGAAAACACACAGAGGATTCCTGCATGCCCCACACTCAGTTTTCCCTTTTATTATTCCCTTACACTATTATGGTGTTTTTGTCACAACTAAAGACTCAATATTGATAGATTGTTATTAAAACCATACTGTGATTGCTTCTCAGACTTTCCTTAGTTTATGTGATCTTGACAGTTTTGAGGATTACTGGACTGGTATTTTGTAGAATGTCTCTCAATTTGGGTTTGTCTGGTGTCTTTCTCATGATTCTATTGGAGTTATGGTTTAGAGGAGGAAGACCACAGGGACTAAATGCACTTCTCATCATGTGATATCAAGAACGCATTCTCTCAACATTACTGATCAGTGTGGACCACCTGGTGTGGTGTAGGTAGTGTAGACAGGTTTCTTCATGTAAACTTCATCTTCTCCTCCTTTCCACATTGTACCCTTTGGAAATGTCATGTGTATAGCCTACACCTGAGGGATGTATATTTATGATTCATCTTCTTGAGGAGGAGATTCATTTGATTTGATCTCCATGAAATTAGGCAAAAATATTGTCTCCATTGAATCTTGCTAATAGGAAAATCTTCTCCAAGATATATAAGTGTGTTCATACTAAGTGAATAATTGTCTCCCAGAGCATGCTTACTTGCTTGTCTATTTTTTTTTCTTTCCTTCATGGTTCATACAATAAATGCATTTGGATTAAAGATAAGAAACAGACCACTTGATTAAATAACTAAGGAAGGGTTAGTCACTCAGTTGTGTCTGACTCTTTGTGACCCCATAGACTGTAGGCTGCCAGGCTCCTCTGTTCATGGAATTCTCCTGGCCAGAATACTGGAGTGGGTAGCCATTCCCTTCTCCAGGGGATCTTCCTGACCCAGAGCTTAACCCGGGTCTCCTGCATTGCAGGCAGATTCTGTACCATCTCAGCCACCAGGGAAGCCCCTAAAGAACTAAACTACTAGAGTTTATTTACTAGGCTTACTTTTAAATATTAATATTTATAAATTGGCATAGAAATGTTTCAACTATAGTATGAAGTGGAATGGAATTTTACAGCTAAATTTAAATTAAATATGAAGAATTAGATGAAAAAAAAAATAGGAAAGTCTCAATACCTTTTATGGAGAAGGCAATGGCACCCCACTCCAGTACTCTCACCTGGAAAATCCCATGGATGGAGGAGCCTGGTAGACTGCAGTCCATCGGGTCACTAAGGCTCAGACACAACTGAGCAACTTCACTTTCACTTTTCACTTTCATGCATTGGAGAAGGAAGTGGCAACCCACTCCAGTGTTCTTGCCTGGAGAATCCCAGGGACGGGGGAGCCTGGTGGGCTGCCATCTATGGGATCGCACAGAGTCAGACATGACTGAAGCAACTTAGGGGCAGCAGCAGCAATACCTTTTATGGGTAGTAGTCTTAACACACTTCATATAATGCCTAAACATACTATTTGTTATGCCTAAAGTAATGAATTAACACATACTATCAGGATGAAATATAATTTTTGGACACATTTTAGGGGGAAGGGATTTGGCCATGTCAATAGGCATAGAAGTAACACTGAGTTTAACTTGGGGATTTAAAAACAATGTGTACTCTTCAGGAAAAAAATTTCAAAAACATGTGTTCTTTAAAAGTAAGTATGAGAAGCAGATTTATCCCCCCCAAACTGAATCTCATTCTTCATTTAATCATATTATTGCAACATAATAACAATTTGGGGGTGGTATTTTAAATGAGAAAAAAAGTTTGATAGCAAATTTAACATTAGAAGATTCTGTACCAGACTTGTTAGATTTGTTAAACTTTAAAATTAAAAAATGAATTTTACTATCTTCTAAGAACCTGAATTCTCTTAGAATACCTCTCCTTCTTTCATACACTGGGCAATGCTTTGTCATGGAATTTTTATTGACTGTGTAACAGACCCCCAAAAGAAAATAATTAAACATTGCAGAGTCAGTCTGGAAAACAAGAGTGATTGTCTACTAGTACTATTCTGAACCATTATATATCAATCAAGTGATATATAAGTATTCTAAAATAAAAATGCAATGAGTATGAAACTCAATTTATAACTCAATTTTTAAATTCTTATTCTTTATATTTTTAAAGAATGGGTTATTCTTAATAAATTGACATACCTATTTAGCATAAATACTAATTGACTGAAAACACTTATTCTCAATGATATAATGCATTTATGAACTGTAATGACAACTATGAAATGAAATGAAATATAATGAAATATATTGGTGGCACTGTTGTCAGAGGAATCCAGAAAAAAATTATTTTTCAGTTATATGTACTGATTCACACCCTAAAAATATTAAAGGAAATTAATAAGTGATTTAATGTTTGTATGGACAAGTAAATACCATGCAAATATTGAAGTGATGCTGTAAATATCTTACCTTAAAGAAGATGGGAGGTTTTGTGATTTCACTGGGATCTGTGAAATCCAGTGAGAATTTACTAAAAAGGAAATTATCTTGAGAGTTTTCTGAGGATAGCAAGTACTGTACAGTGATGGTGGCCTCACTCCGTTTCTAAAACTTTTATTGAGAAATGATTCCGTTCTGCATGTCGGGGCTACTGTGTTGGATGCTATTTGGGGCTAGCCCTCTGAGAATTCTGTATTATAAATTCCATTTATAACAGTTTATAGTCACTCAATAAATTTTGCTTGTATTTCCACCCAAATAGAGTTATCGTATTTTTATTGCTTAGATTATCATGTTATAAAATATTACAAATCGTTTGAAAAATTATGAGCTACCCTGACAGTCTCATGTTGGGACAAAAACCTGTTGGTCATTGTCCCAGAAATTCACTTAAAAAGTGAACAGCCATGGCCATGGCCCTCTCTGCTTGGGGCCAGAGGACACCAAAAGGTGTCAAAGACAGCCCATCCTTTCAAGAAACTTTATGTCAAGTTAAGCTTATTACATACAAGATAGTTACCCAAGAGAATCACCCTCTGGAATCTAAGCCATAGGCTAATCAATTCAAGCCATTGATTTTACTTATTTGACAAGCAGTTTTTATTCACTCATAAAGCTATGAATATATTTGCATTTTTAATAGCATCTGGAAATGGTAGTACATACAACAACAACTATTATTATAATCTCTAAATAATATTCAGGAGATGGAGCTTGCTGTAGTAGAAAGATGATTTACTGTGGAGTCAAACAGATCTGAATTTGAAATAGACTTGCATCACAGCCAGTAACCTATGACCTTCCTTGAACTAGTTCCTTAAGCTTTCTGAGACTTGTCTTTCTCACTTGTGATGTGTAACTAAACCCTAACTTTCAGTGTGGCTGGGAGGCTTTAATATTAATATAACATATGTAGAGCTCTTTCCACATGAATGGCAGAGAGCATGTATGGAACTGTTGCTAGGTATTTGTCAGTATTAGGATAATAATTCCAGGGCAATGTTTCACTGTTTTTGTTTTTGTTTTTTTTTAATTATTTCACCTTCATTACCCAATCTAATTTTTAAACTAACTTCTGAAATGAAGATGTTATCAATTCAGTTATTCAGATAAAGAACTGAGAAAAGGAGTGACCAATGGAAACTCATCAAGTTTCAGAATTTGAATCTTTGACTTCTAGCTCAAGATCTTGTCCTTTCCATAAAGACTCAAGAAATGTGAGAATTCAGTTTTGCCTTGTTCACATAAAAACCTACCTTCCTGGTTTGGACAAGATGTACAAATTCTTGAAAACTTAGCTTCCTCACCATCCTTGGAGGGTGTTGTACTGACTCGTCTCAATCCTTTCCAGTTTCACATGCACCAGAACCAGTAGCATGGAGTTTTGAAGGGCACAGGTGCTGAGATAAACTCTTGGGTTCAAATGTGACCCTGTCATTTGTTGGTTCTGTAAGCTTAGGCACATTACTAAATCTCTCCAAGTCTCATTTTACTCATTACGGGATAACAGGGGCTTCCTTGGTAGCTCAGACGGTCAAGAATCTGCCTGCAATGCAGGAGACCCGGGTTCAGTCTCTGGGTCAGGAAGATCACCTAGAGAAGGGAATGGCAACACATTCCAGTATTCTTGCCTGGAGAATTCCATAGAGGAACCTGGTGAGCTACAGTCTATGGGATCACAAATAGTTGGACATGACTGTGCAACTAACATACACATGGGGTGATTAAGAGTACTTAATTCAGAGCATTGTCATTGTGAGGAATAAATGCATTAAACTATGCAAAGTAATAAGAAGGGGTTTTGGTATAGAGCTTTATATTGTTGTTTAGTGGCTAAATCATGTCCGACTCTTTTGCAACCCCATGGGCTATAGCCCACCAGGCTCTTCTGTTCATGTTTCCCAGGCAAGAATACTGGAGCAGGTTGCCATTTCCTTCTCCAGGAGATCTTCTCAACCCAGGGATCAAACCCATGTCTCCTGCATTGGCAGGCATATTCTTTACCACTGAGCCACCAGGAAGCCCCAGAAAAAGTGTTATAAATATTTGTCAATTATTTCCTAGAATTGTATCATTAAATTTAGTGCCTCCAAGTGAGCTGTTTTAACTCTCAAGTCATACAATAGATTTGCTCAAATGATTAATTGTAAGCATCTCCATCCTGGATTTCTGTCTCAATCACACTGCTATTCTGTAACAGATCCAACCTGCTAGCTTTGTGCTAAAGAACAGTTACTGGTGGACATAGTCACATACACCTGGGAGCAGTGTTTGCCTGTCCAGTAGTAGATGTATGTGTATCAATATACAGTCATCTCTAAATCTTCTCCTGATATCCAATTGACCTGATGAATCTGGTTCTTTGAAGTTCTGGAAATATTCAGGATCTGGATCAGTATGATTGTAGAAACCAATGATTCTAATTAAACATATTCTGTAGCATCAAGATGTATAGTGAAACTTCTTTGCAGAGTAATTATTTAAGTGTTTATATTCCAAGCATTGGATGTACATTGAAATTCATTTTGGTAGAAGAATGATTAAAAGTCTAAATTCCATGCTATTTATAAACAAATGTTAACCTTTAATTCACTAATAAAAATGTTCATGAAAACATATCACATTCATATAAGATCTCTCTTGAAAGTAATGCTAATAATTGAACTTAGAATATTGAGACCCATAAGACAATGGAGTCAACATAAAAATAATAGCCAAATATTTGGCAAATGGCTTAAAAATTTTACAGATTTTATTTCCATAGCATGGAGTTTTAGAACATATTGGTAAAATATTCACTCCTAAATTATTGTTTCATAATATCTCAATGTTTAATAATATAAGTACAAATTTTTTGGCACTTCTATGCCTTAATTTTGCTTTGTAAGAATTTTAAAAATATAGAAATGGCTGACATTTTTCAAAACAACTACTAGCACAGTGCAAAACAAATCTGCTTTCTTTCCATTTTTTTTTTCTGTATTCACTCTTTCTTTTTTGCTAGGTGGCATGCATGCAGTGGTTTCATGGAGACCATACAATGCTTGAGATGATTGAGAAAAAGCGTTGCTTGTGCAAGGAAATAAAAGCTAGACAGAAAACGGAAAAGGGGCTTTGCAAACAGGATAGCATGCCTATCCTACCCAGCTGGAAGAAGAATGCAGGTGCAAAGAAGTACAGCCCTCCACCCTATTCTAAACAGCAAACGGTATTCTGGGATACTGCCATATGACTGTGCAGGATGGCGTGAGCTCCACGTTACTTAACACGAAGAGGGAGGTCGACTCAGTCATGTGATAAGTAACTGTTACATATCTTCTCAGTCAGAATGGAATGCCAGTGGTTCCCTGGAAAGCCCATGGGAAGCTGTGCCTATTCATGGCGAGTTCAAGATAAAATGCGTATTTCCTTGCATTTAAGGCACACTTATTTATCATGGATTATTTTGAATCCAGAAGATATTGAGATGTAAATATTTTACTAGTTTATGGGTGACACCTGAAATAATACACATTATACATATATAAATGATAGAAATACCAAGAGTTTTACTATATGATACAATTTCGGTATTAACTGGTTTGTTATCTCTTTTATATGTCCCTTGATGCCTTTGATTATTAATTTTTGCATTTAAAATGTTTTTCTTTCTTCCTACATTTGGTTTCTGTACACTAGCTCATGTATGAATTATGTTCAATCACATAATATATGATCTGGTGCTAGTAATGTAGAAGTTGAAAATCACATCGTTAAGAACATCTGTTTGTTGCTTTGTACCTTTTTAAGGGTTTGATGGGAAATGAATGCCAATGTGATGCTGAACTTGGACATCCGCATTGCATCAACACTGATATTTTTGCCGCATTGGCTTTATAAGAATTTCTCTTCAAATGTCGTCTTGTTTATACTAAGCAATGGTGAGTCAGACTCCAGAGAAAGTTACTAGGGTATATTTGGACATCCCAGCAGAAAACATTTCTTTCAGAAATGACTTTAGGGACACATGTCCTTGCATCATTGATCTGATTGGAGGAGACCAGGGTTCACTGTGACAATGGAAGGGACAAGGAATAGAAGGCGAAACAGCACGACTGCTTTCAAGGTGAGACCAGTGGCTTTAGAGCTGCTGCAATCGCTACTTTTGAGTAACTTTTCACGTGTATGTTTGTTTCCCCTAGAAAATGATCAATTAACATTCAGTCAGATGAGTTTGCATATTTCAGTACACTAAATGCCAAGCTTTCTCAAAATCTAGATGCCTGAATGGAGTAGTATTTCATGTTAACTTTTCAACGAGTTATCACCCTATTTGGGGGGTTAATCTTTTGTGCATGTTCATCACGTTCTTACCGATGATGACACCATGACCAAAGAATTATGACCAATTGTTTATTTTATTTTATTTCAAGGAAGAAACAGGAAATGCAGGGGATGGGAGATGGGGTGGATTCAATTTTTGAGGTGGTAAAGTTTAAGTTAAACAAATCATATATATCTTTTAAGAGTAACTTGTTGAGTATAAATAACCCCATGGAGGAATAAAAAGGAAACTATCATATATATTTTGTATATTTAAATTACTATTTATGCTTCCAAAAAATGGACAGTATGTGATTCTTCTTTAACAATCAATTTAGAATTATATTTCTGAGAGAAGAGGTTTGTGTTTGAAGTTGTTGTCATAGCGGTTTTCCTTGTAAGGGTTTTGACAGCGATAGTACAGTGCTGCTCAATATAACCAAATATAACAGGAAGTAGGGGAATTTTGTAATCTATATTGCTAAAGACCTGGTAATGCTTTATCAGTAATAGTTTCTTTCAAGCCTTTGAAATGTTATAAAATAATTTTTTAATATTTTATAATTAATGTATATTTTGATGCCCAACTAGAATTCTGAAAGAATAAGGGAAATAAGGTGAGTGGGAGCATGTGTATCTGTTATGTGTGCGTGTGTACACTACACGAGAATGAGTACTCGGTGGGGGAACTGTATACATAGAATGCTTACTGATGTTTTAAATTTTGCTTGCATCGTTGAGGTGGAAAAAAACAAAAGTAGAGTCACAAGTTAGTACATGAAATCATGGAGAGATCTTAAGTAGCTTAAATAGATCCTGCTGTCGTATTTCACCAGTTATAGATTATGTTTCAAACCCCAAAATCAATGGGGTACAAATCTTAAGAGTGGTGAAAATGTGTTAAGGTAAAACTTAGAATTGACATTAAATGTGTTTATGACTCAAATTATTATCCTGATTTAAGTTATTATGACCACATACACTCAAGCCCATGAATTAGATATATGTAAGCCATCAATGATTAGCATCTTTATGATGATCTTGATACATGTACATACATATATGTCATATGAATATGTCAGGCTTGACCTAGTTACAATTGGATAATTCCCCTGAAATTTTCATTTAGGTAAAACACACAGGTGTGTTTTTCAAATGCCCATCATTACCATATCTCTCTGAATTAGGCAGAAGATATTTTTTAATGCTGGCCACTTGTCAAGAAGGAAATAGTTAACAAAATGATTTGTGTTGGGTTCAGCCATTTCCATTTGTTCTGCCAAACGAATGCTGTTGCCAGGTTTCATACACTCCCTTTTCAAGCAAGTTATTTTCTGAGAAGGTAGCTTGTTTGAAAATCTGACCTTAGGCAACCATTTCCATTTGCTGTCTCCAAATCTTGCCTTCAGTGGGAAGTAACTGAAAGATCTGGAAAAGCAGCTTCACTGATATTTAACTTAAGAAATTATATTCTGTACCTATAAAACTCTTCACTGTAGTTTAGCCGATGTGGCAATAACTATTATATAATTAATTTCCTTTTTGTGCAGCATTTCTTTATGTGGGAAAAAGAGGTCATTAGGATAAAAAAGAAAAACTTACTCTCTGACAGTAGCCATTTAGGGCACTTATACCTATGAATTTAGTCAAATAATGAAAAAATTCCAACCACAGCCAGAACACTATGGAGTGATAAAACTCCATATGCTATTTTAGTTTTTTTTTAGCAGTGCCAAAGAACAAATCATATCATTGTATGGTTACCAGTTGAAAGCTCAGCCCTATAAAAAATGATCGTTTCAGAGCAAATTTTATAGAAACAGAACTTTATTGGCTGTCAGCAAGATGTTTTTATATGTGAAAAACTTCTTAGAAGACACACATTTCTTTAGAACTGATGGAAGGTAAATATCAAATCCTGCTTTTCTATCCAGTCTCAGAAGCCAGCATTTTCTGAAATGTCACAGTAGAGTAGTTCTTTAGGTAAACACTGCCAACATCTCCCTGAGTGTTGGTACTATGGAAGCAAGTTTGGAGTGAAAACTGATTGATTTGTGGAAAAGGTAATGCCCACTCCCCCAAAATAGATGTTAAAATGAAACAATGAAAAATATTAAGAAATTAAATAGTGTAGTTTTAAAGACTGTTCATATTCAGATACACGGTAATTGAATGGATATAGCCAGATACAACTTCGCTTTTCAAACCAGTGACACTAGGACTTCAGAGACCCCAAGGTCCCAAACGGGTTTCTTTCATTTTTCTGGAGAGAAACATGTTTCTTATTACATTTTGGCTTAGGCCGCATCCTTATATCCAAAGTGGTTTGACTCTTATGAGCGAGTTTGGTAATCAAATTAATAAACTAAACAACTCTATTGTTTTATTGTTCTAATTAAATGAGACATCAGAACAATGCACATACAATGCAATTTCAATATTACTTCTATGTTAAGTTGACTTACTTCCCTAAAATTGAAAAGTAATTGTAAGCTAATTATGGCTACCTATAAAATTAAGGAAACATGTGTATGATATTAACAGCAAATTATCTGAGATGAGAGGGAATTCACCCTTGCAAAGAAGTAGAAGTAGAATAGAAAAGCAATTCACCATTCATTGCATCCCAAACTTAAATGGAATTGAAAAAAAAATGCTACTTATGTACTTAAGCTTAACTCACTGAATCTTCCTTGTAAGGGAAAAATTACAGCTAACTCTGGAATGTGAACAATTTACTATTAATCCATTATTCATTTAACAGTTCATTATTGAGCAACTTATATATCAGCTATTTTAAAGCATTTCTAAAGCATTTGACATTAAGCATTCAGAAAAATGTGGTCCCTGCCTTCAAGGAGTTTCATTATACAATCATTAGTAGTTTCCAACAGAGTTTTGAAGAAGATATACAATATCATATGTGTTCGACATCTCTTATGTGTTTATATATGTGTTTATATGTTTTTCCCGGATCAAGTGTATAATCAAAATAAAATGCTAAACATACTAAAGTTGATGTCTAAATATAAAATATGTTTATGTGTAAACCTCTATGTGTACACATAGGATATGTACTGCTGTCTATATAAACCAGTAACAGAATAATCCATTTTGCCATGTTGGACTTTGAACATTATAGCTGGGGGTTTGGATTTGTTTAAAACCCTTTGATATTTGGGTCAATGACATTGTAGCAAGATGTGTGTTACCTGGGTAAAAAAGTCTATTTCCCTTTAAATATTATAAAGTTTTAAATTTAAGGGAAAACATCTTTACAGTAACATTGCTGGATTTATCTCAACCAAACCTATGTGAAGATCTTCTTGAAGTTTTGAATTATTCCCAAATATGACTGGGTTTGCCCACCCTAAAAGCATTTACATTTTCACATGTATACACCCACATACAGTATACATACTGTATATAATATATATGAAAATGTTTAGTATGCACTTCTTCTGTTTGGAACTCCTTCAGTTAACATTTATAGTGTAGCAATTTGTGTGAAGTGCACTGTGATTATAAAAGACAAAGCACAGTAAAGTCACAGGTCTTGTTATCTTGCACTAAAAACGTGTTTACGTATTTAGCAGTTGTATGTTTACTTTCTTGCTCTTTTCAAGAAATTGAAACAAATAGCTATTGAGAAAAATGATATCAAATAATATGTTTTTTAGTGGATAATGACACTACGCTTTTAAAAGACAGGGTTTTTAAAAGAAACCATTTAACATCAATTCCAACATCACATGTTTACCGTATTTAAAAATCTGAATGTCATATTGCATTTTTCATAACTCATTAAAAATGTCAGGTATATGCCTGAAAAGTTGTGCAAATAAGCATTAGATAACAGATTTCTCTACTCATGTGTTGTTAGCCATTTCTATATACATATTAATACAAACACTGATGTTTTAATTTCTTTTAATTTTTGTACTTGATTTTTTAGGTAATATGTAATTATAAATGTACTTTGATACTACTGAAGTAACCAGATGTTGTTTGAAAACAAATTGTTTTCTTTAGTGCATTGGCAATATTTTGCAATATTTTGTGCTTATTTATTTGTGCTCCCGTGTAATTATAATAAAAGCAATAGTTTAAATTAGTTGACTTTGTTGTTGCTGGTATTTATTCATCAAGAAATAAGATTAGTAAGAAATCTTTTACAGAAAAATGCACACATTTTTCCATGTTTCCAGTTGCCTGGGAGATTGTATGGTGAACGACTCTTGCCAGTGAGTCATTGAAGACTGAGGCTTTCACCCTAGTTATGTGACCCCCAATTGTCCTTAGTCACCCTCTGGCTTCTGCTTCAAATGGGGATTCCAGTAAATAAGAGGAAACTACATTTTTTCTTTCATATGCACCTAATTTCAAGTAAATGATTCAGTGTGTATCTAAAGTGTTCTGGAGGCACTAAAGGAAAAAAAAAAACCCAGCAATCCTAGACTGGTATTCATAGAAAAGATATTCATTTATTTAAAAAGTGTTTAACACACTCATTTGTTCAGCCATACTTCTAGAATTAATCTGGCTTAAACAGGGAGCAAGAAATCAATCATGAATAGTCATTAAAAGGACTGATGCTAAAGCTGAAGCTCCAATACTTTGGCCACTTTGGCCAGTGAAGAGCTGACTCATTGGACACGACCTGCCTCATTGGAAAAGACCCTGATGCTGGAAAAGATTAAAGGCAAGAGGAGAAGGGAGCAACAGAGAATGAGATGTTTGGATAGCATCACCGACCCAATGAACATGAGTTTGAGCAAACTCAGGGAGACAGTGAAGGACAGGGAAGCCTGGTATGCTACAGTCCATGGGGTCAGACATGACTTAGTGACTAAACAACAATAACAACAAAATAGGGAGCAAGTCAGTATGTTTAATGTTACTGAAGTGTTGATAACTATAGTGCCACTGAGTGTCTGAAATATATAAAACAAGGTTCTGGAGTTCAGCAAACTTATAAAAAATGTGCATTTGTCATACAGCAGCCTCCTTTAATAGTTTCTAATGGTTACTTAATCAACTACTTACATCTTCTCTTATACATTGAATTTCAGAGTAATTTATTATAATTTCAAAATTTCTCACAAATTATTTCCATGTTCATTCTTAAGAGGAATCTAATTTATTCTCATTCTTCATTTCCACTTCTTTAGCTACTCAGAGGCTCTCTATGCACCCTACCTCTTGGTTGAACAAGAAATAACTAACCATACTTTCCATTGTCAACACTTCCAACTTCCATTCATCTCAGCTCATGACAAGTGCCCCATATTCTGAATTCTCTTCTGTTCTCCCTGCTCTCCCTCAGACTCATTGTTCCCAGTGATCTCAGAGTAGAAGAATGGACACTTTCGAATTATGGTGATGGAGAAGACTTTTGAGAATCCTTTGAGCAGCAAGGAGATCAAACTAGTCAATCCTAAAGGAAATCATTCATTGAATATTGAATATTCATTGGAAGAAATTATTCTTAAGCTGAAACTCTAATACTATGGTCACCTGATATGAAGAGCCACCTCATTGGAAAAGACCTTAATTCTGGGAAAGAGTGAAGGCAAAAGAAGAAGAGGGTCACAGAAGATTAGATGGTTGGATGGCATCACCAACTCAATGGACATGAGTTTGAGCAAACTCTAATAGATAGTGAAGGACAGTGAAGACTGGTGTGCTGCACTCCATAGGGTTGCAAAGAGTTGGACATGACTTAGAGACTGAACAATCCACCTACACATTTATTTAAACCCCACATTGCTATTATATAAGTTAAAGAAGTTCATATTAAAGTATAAAACACAGCAAGATATATGGTAGAACTGTATAACTATAAGAGGAAAAATAAAAGATTAGGGCATGATATTAAAAGTATTCAGAAATGATTTTAGTTCACAAAATGAACACAATGATACCCTAAGTTCATAATTAATCATAATAGCAACACAATTATTACATACTTCATGGTAGAAACTGAACTGTTGATGAATTTGTTTTGCTTAATTCCTACCTCAGCTCTATGATTATAGTTATTTTCTAGGTAAACTTGTTGAAATTTGTAGAACTTGCCCCAACTTATACAGATGGTATTTATAGATTCTGAAAATTCAAGCTAAGCTTATCTGATTCTAAAACAAAGCCACAGCAACAGAGCCTCTCATTTAAATTAGTGTCTGTTATTCACTGTTTGCAGAAATTCAAACACATTTTGAATAGTACACAAAAGCTCTACACTAGTTGCCTGCTAAGTCACTTCAGTTGTGTCTGGCTCTTTGAGACCCTATCGACAACAACCCACCAGGCTCCTCTGTCTATGGGATTCTCCAGGCAAGAATACTGGAGTGGGTTGCCATTTCTTACTCCAGGGGACCTTCCTGACCCAGGGATGGAACCCACGTCTCTTCTGTCTCCTACATTGGCAACAGGTCCTTTACCACTAGCGCCACCTGGGAAGTGTGACAACAATGGAACTAACTCATCTAACTTCAATATACTTATTTTAACACCAAAGAGGCCATCTTTTCCCCTCCAGTGGAATAAAGTTCACAGTTATGGTTCAGTGTAGAGGACTATAGTGGGTTTATTTTTTTGCCATTATTGATAATTTCATATCAGTCTTTTAACTGGCTGCAAGGAGAGTCAAATGAGTTCACTAAGGTCAAATAGTAAATTGGCTCTTAAATGGATTTCGCCTGTACATTTTCCTTAGGGTAACCACGGCCACGCTATATTAAGTTTCTTGATATGTTTCAAAGTGCCTTCTCAGTTCCATTCAACAAAAGGTTTATTGGCTTAAGGATGTACTTTGTTTTAGGAAATGCATCCATCCAAATTCTTACTCTTTCTTTAGGGAAGACACTGGGTCATATCATTTAAAATGGAGGGGATGGGGGAAAAGAATAACAGAGTCACACCCGGTTTTGAAAGAACTGGGCACTGACCCCTCCAGATTTTTCAGCCACGTTTCCTCACAAAGATCCATGAAATATGCTACTCATGACACTAAGATAGAAAAAAAACAAAAAACTTTGTTATTATTTTAGTTATATAGTTAAGAAGTTTTAGTACATTTAAAGTGTAATGCTAGCATATTAAAATATTTGCCTTCTTTCACTGAATAAATAATTTTTTTGGCATACCGCTTGGCATGAGGGGGATCTTAATTCCCTTATCAGGGATGGAACCCATGCACCCTACAGAGGAAGCTTGGAGTCTTAACCACTGGAGGGCCGGGGAAGACCTGAAGGAATTATTCTTGAGTGCTCCTGTGCAAACTGAAGCAATGATGGGAATTTGGTACTGAATAAAGGACAACTCTACTCCTCTTAGAGTTTACACGGTGGATACGATTACTAGTCTTACTAAATTGGTGGCTTACTGGCTGGCTCAGCCTTAAAGAATACACTTGCAATGCAGGAGACCCAGGCTTGATCCCTGGTCAGGCAGATCCCCTGGAGAAGGAAATGGCAACCCACTCCAGGATTCTTGCTGGGAAAATTCCACGGACAGAGGAGCCTGACGGGCTATAATCCAGGGGGTTGCAAGAGTCAGACAGCACTCAGGGACTAAATCACCAAGTTAGCCCCCTAGTTCAGACCTCAAGAATTAAAAGGTGTGGTGTTGAGATTGATATTCAGATGTGGCAACATTCAGAAGTATTTGAAAGGCGGAAAGGCGGCTGCTGTGAGGCCATAGGATTATACTATGTATGCCAGGGAAGGCTTTTTTGCCTCACCCTCCTCATTGCCTTGGGGTTTGACACCTCTGTATTAGAGACCACACATATACACATATTGCTTCCTTGCTAAATACACACTTTGCTTTTTACAATGGAAAGTTTCTGAAGAGAAAAAGACTACTGAGATCACTTGGAGATGATTATACATCTCTGATGATAATTATGTCAAAATGGGCTGCTGGCTTGAGGAGCCTCCAGACTTTATCTAAGACTAGCATCCAAATGTTTCTCATACCCTAGAAAACTCTTGATTTCTCTTAGTTTACAATGCTAATCGCGTTGTCCAGGTTCCAAACTGTTCCACTTGTTTCCAGAAACCTTCCAGCTTCAGTATCAAACTATAAGGCCCTTTTGCTTTCCAGACCCCAGCATCATCCATCAACAATCTCAAATTCAAAAGACTGTATGCACTGGGTAAGAAAAAGACAAGTCTCTATTGTCAAGTATTGAAACAGTCAATAATAAGGTTGGGCTTGAAAAAAATGGAAAATGAAAGGGATGGTAGACTGCAACATAAACTTAGACATGAGGATAAGGAGTCTGTAAGGGAAAAACACAGGAGTAGGAATACAGTAAATTTTTAAAATAACATTTGTAGTGTTATTTAGTTTTGGAAAAAGTACAATTTATCCCAAAGATGGCTAGGAAGGAATTTTTAAGGAAATTTACCTCATTTTTTTTTTTTTTTCTGAATGTGTGGCTTTCTTTCACATTTATATCAGGAGTCTTCAAAAGAGTCATTTGGGAAACTTGATCAAAAGTGTTTAGGAAGGGAAACAAGACAGTGAATCAAGGCATGCTGCTGCTGCTAAGTCGCTTCAGTCGTGTCCGACTCTGTGCGACCCCATAGACAGCAGCCCACCAGGCCCCTTGGTCCCTGGGAATCTCCAGGCAAGAACACTGGAGTGGGTTGCCATTTGCTCCTCCAATGCATGAAAGTGAAAAGTGAAAGGGAAGTCGCTCAGTCGTGTCCGACTCTTCGTGACCCCATGGACTGCAGCCTACCAGGCTCCCCCGTCCATGGGATTTTCCAGGCAAGAGTACTGGAGTGGGGTGCCATTGCCTTCTCCGGAATCAAGGCATAGAAATGAATAAAAGTGAGCACAGAGAAGCAAGGAATGGATAAGGCCCAAAATTATTGACTCAGTATTTTCTGATGACTCCTTATAGCTTTTTCTTCCTGCTTTGTAGATGTATTATTAATTAAATCTAAAGAGGTGAGGTGAGATATAAACAATGAATAGTGTTTGCGGGATTGTCAAACCTCTGAAATAATAAGATTTTGATGTGTTGAGGAACCCTACCAGCCACAAATACAGTGAACAGGAGGTCAGGGAGGGGAAGGGCCAGATATGTAGGTGCTGAGGAATTTATACACCAGGCAAGATGTAAAACATATCACTTGCAATATCTAAGAATCAAGGCATAGGTGGAATTTAGGAATACATGGGTCTAGTACAAAGGGTATCCATGACACCTTCCTAAACTGGTCGGCCCACTTCTCATTAGCCAATGCATGTGCGGAAAATCAAGACTCATCAAGCATTTGAAAATATGCAACAAGTAAAAGAAAATCCAACAGAAGAGGTAAGTAAACACAAATAGATTTTAATAAATTATAGTTAGGTTGAGCACCAAAGATAGGTTTAATGGGAAACTAATGACGTCAGTTTTATGGCCACACATACTTATATGAAAACCGTTCTAAGATGCTGGGAGAAGCCCAGCAATGGCTTCAGAGGATCGTACAATTGTGTAAAGTCTGCAAAAGCAGGCCTTTTGGATTATAAGTAATCAGTTCAGAGTGATGTCTTTTTCTACTTTAGTTTACCTTCTATCCTACTTCTCCTTGATTTGGGAACACTGAAGTGTTTCTGGGAATTTTTGAGATTTGGCTCAGAGATTAGGTTGGATGAACAATCACTTTAGGCTCAGTGGGATATTGTTACAGAAATCACAGAATTAATAATTTTTTTTTCTTAAAGAACACCCCTCCACAATTTGTATGAGCTTCAGTTCTTACAAAATTTGGAGTAGCACTGATTTTCACAGATATTTACAGGTATTAAAAGGAGTATCATTTCCATTACAGAAAAACAGCTATGCCAATGATAATAATCTGGAAATCAGAAAAAAATAACAGCTATAAAGTATGAAATACTTCAGCTCCCTGACCGTCTCTTACCTTTTCAAACCAAAAAATAAGTAGAATAAATAATAAGCAACAAACAGTCTATGGATAACAGATGAGAGACACTTTATGAAACATTT
Source organism: Bubalus bubalis (assembly GCF_019923935.1). Classification (NCBI taxonomy): domain Eukaryota; kingdom Metazoa; phylum Chordata; class Mammalia; order Artiodactyla; family Bovidae; genus Bubalus; species Bubalus bubalis. Next base: position 166,152,113 of record NC_059158.1, read on the forward strand.
TAGAAAATGCTGATTTAGATTTCTAGGAAACACTTAGATTCACAGGCTACATGTTATATTTACCACCTACATGTTAGATATGCTCATATCTTTTAGAATATGATTATTGTAATATTTGGGGCTCAATGGTAATGAATTTGCCAGCCAATGTAGGAGATGCAAGTTCGATCCCTGGGTTAGGAAGATCCCCTGGAAGAGGGCATGGCAATCCACTCCAGTATTTTTGCCTGGAGAATCCCCAAAACAGAGGAGCATGGCAGGCTACAGTCCATAAGGTCGCAAAGAGTTGAACACTACTAAAGTGACTGAGTACATTATATATTATATATATATTTATATATATACACACATATATATTTAAAGAGCCTATAATGGAAAGGAATCTAAAAAGAATGCATATAATATCTAATGTTTTCATATTCTTTTCTATTATAGGTTATTACAAGATACTGAATAGAATCCCCTGTGTTACACATAAGGTTCTTTTTGTTTATAAACTACTTAAAATCTTAAGGACATATGTCCACACAGAAATGACTAGATAATAGAAAGTTAAATACAACTGTGAAAACGATCAATTCATATCATCTCAGCTCCAAATATAAGTGATGCTCATCTTCATAGAGTTTTAATGGCACCTTAGAGGGAGATTTCCAGCTTACCTAGGATCTGTGGACCATCTGCGGCCCAAGGCAACTCAGTAAACTACTCTGCTATCCATTAAGCCACAACCATACTCTAATGAGTTCTGAATCCCAGCATTGATGAAGGAAATCCCATCGTCCACATCTGTTCCTTCCTTAGGTTATATCTCTCAACCCCAAGGTAATTAGGGGGTTACAGTTAATGTATTGTTATGTAATGTTATATGTACAGTTTATTATATGTACAGTTAATGTATGTTATGTAATGTAATGTTACAGTTAATGCTTCTTTACACCAAATTTTGCCTATTCAAATTATTATGTGTTGCTATCTCCTGAGTGGGCTTCCCTTATCATTGGATCTCCTCATTGGAACAATGATTTTCTATTCTTCTTTACTATTGTTATGTTGCTCATTTTTCATGAACACTTTTCTAAACTATTACCTAGAATGCCAATGAAATAAATATGTATTTCATAAAACTTATAGCATCTTGTTAATATTGATGACAGCAAAACATTTGAAACTGGTGTTGGGCTTTTTGAGCCAAAATTAAATTGGTCAGTTTTGGTGCCACTTATTTGTTATAAGTAGCTTGATAAATTCTGAATATATTTTAATACTCAATCTCTTCTTGTTAAAAGCAAACACTTTTTTTGAGTTTCATTAAACAATCTGATTTCATTCCTGTTTTATTATTTTTTTGTTAATATTAACTGAAATTAAACACAACACATTTGATGTTTAAAAAAATTGAACACATAGAAGAATTGACCTTTAGCTGGCATAAAAAATATTCAATTCATTGCAACCATTCTAACTTGCTCTAGCAAATGTAACTGGCTTGGGAGTTAAAGCTTCCATAGGAGACAATGAAAATGATGAAGGGACTGAATCTCTAAGCCTTGGGCCGGAGATGGTCCACAGACCCTAGGTAAGCTGGAAATCTCCCGCTAAGGTGCCATTAAAATGATGAAGGGACTGTATTTTCTCTGTCATTCTGCAGAAAAACAAAGTTGGCTTCTTTCATTATACATTGTAATTTGTTATGGAAGATAAAAATGAGTGAATACATAGATAATAAATTCTAGTAGAGCTTCTATCCTGGAGAAAACAAAGCTCCATGATGGTACCAAAAACTTCATAATACTGTCTAATTTTATAAAATAAATGAATGCAAACATTTTATAACATAATTTTTAAATACAGGAAGTAAACATTTCCTTTTGTGACACTTTATAAATTTTAAGACGTATCATGATTTTCTGAAATATCATGGTGGTGGTGGTGGTTTAGTCACTAAGCTGTGTTCTATGTACCATATCCTGCTAGGCTCCTCTGTCCATGGGATTTCTTAGGCAAGAATACTGGAGTGGTTGTCATTTCCTTAATGGCACAAATATAACACATACAATTTATTCTCCACTGTAATATTTCTTTCTTTTGGTGGGATCTCCAAAAGCTTCTTGGTCTCTCTCTCATTGGCCTCACTTACTCCCTCCCTAGGGATGGAGAAATGACAAATGATTTTTACTTTGGGACTAACACCTGTCTCACAGACCTTTCACATCAAGGCAAGCAGTCTCATCTACTACTATTTGAGGTTCATTGAATCTGAAAGGAGACTTTTGGCTTCAAAGATAATTGTCATCTCATGTCTCACAACTATGAAAACTTGAATATGGTTAAAGGTAAGTTAAAGTTTAATTCATATTTGGTATAGTAAATCTTTTCTTCTTGACTTCACAAACCTTATTTTTTCTTGAAAAAGATCTTTGGTTGGAAACATACTTGTGCATTTTCTAGATCAGGAAGCAGGACATTTTATGTAATACATGTATTTAAGGGTTCTCTTGGCAAAAATAAAACTGGAAAAGGGGGCACACTGGGTCCATGTGTCTACGGAGCAGGAGTGGGCTGGTGCTGAGCAGCTCATCTTGTATGCAAGGCTGATCCTCTCCCACTTATCCCAACAGGGAGGTCTTTCCCTCCCTGTTGCCTTACTCCAGCTGCTTCATTCAGAGATGTTAATAGCCTGACGCCTGCTTGAACTTTCTGTTTCAGGCACTTTGTTGGTTTTCCTTCAGAACGGTGTGTATTCTTAGTATGAATAAACACCACGACCATTGACTCATTTCATGAAACTTGTTTTTATGAGGATAATGACTGACCATTCTCAAGAAGAAAATTCACTCATTAGCAAACAGAGTGCCAATCCTGTAAATACGTCACTTCTTCCCAAATTTTCACAGATTCAGGTCTTCCAGAAGCAGATGCTGAAATAGAATTTAGGGTGCAAGATGGGTATTAGAGATCCACAAATGGGAAGAGGATAGAAGCAGAACTGGGTGGAGAACAAAACTAAACGATTATGGGCAAACTGGCAAGGCAATCTGGAGGGAGCTCTGAATCCGTGGACAATCCCACCTGGGCCAAAATGGCTTGACTTTTACACCCCTCCAGCTTCCCAGGTGGCACTAGAGGTAAAGAATCAGCCTGTGCATGCAGCAGATGCAAGAGACTGGGGTTCTATCCCTGGGTCAGAAATATCCCCTGGAGAGGGAAATGGCAACCCACTCCAGTATTCTTGCCTGGAGAATCCCATGGACAGAGCGTGAACCCCTCTCTGTTCACACAGCAGTAGCAGTGGAAGCAGGTCCTTTGGGGTAACTAGGTGGAGATGTCTCTGCCTGCAGCCCCTGCAGAAAGGTTGAAGTCTTTCCTAATGGCTGCCCGACAGCATATCACAGGCTCTATCACACAAATTAATCTGGAATTCAGTACTCTTGAGACTTCCCTGGTGGTCTAGTGGTTAACACTCTGAACTTGCACTGCAGGGGGCATGGGTTCAGTTCCTGGTCAGGAACTATGATCTTGCATGCTGTGCAGCCAAATAAATAAGCAAATAAATGAAATAAAATCCAATACCAAATAAATTTTGTATCACATTTGAAGACCTGACTCTAAATTCATCTAGGTTAAAGGAAAAATGTGTGAGGATAAGGCAATATGATGTTTAAAATGAATAATAGAGGAGAATTTGCTCTATCAGATTTAAAATTATACTATGAAACTACAGTAATGAAATAGGTTCATATTGGAAGAAAGGATGTAATAGAGGAAAACAAAATGACAGAACAGAGGTCAGGAATAGAGTGCAGTGCATATTGGAAATAAACCTAAAATGAGTGTGGCATGTGGGGAAAAAATAGGTTATCCAACAAATCACGTGGGAGTAATTGTTCATTCTTTTGAACAAAAACATATGTTCATTCACTAAAATTCACCATGTAATTCACTAAAATAAATTCTAGTTCCATTTAAAAGTTAAAAATGAAACAACTTCCAAAACTTAAAATGGCATTTTATAAAATAATTTAAATTATACTAAAACATAATTCATTTTGTAATGCTTTGCTGAGTAGAGAAAAGCATCTTAAGCCCAAATTCCATATCTACCAAGAAGACAAAATTGACTATATATAGTGAAAGCTCTGTGTATAAGAGACACCAAAAATAAAATTAAAGGCAGTGATAGACTAGGAGAAAAGTATTTGCAACATATACGACATACTCACTATAAGGATGTGTAGCACATAAGTCCCTATAAATCTGTATGTAAAAGAAAAAAAGTCGAAATATAGATAAAGCTTATTGACAGGTATTCACGGTAGATAAAAAATAGCTAATATACATAAAGCCAAATCAATAATCAGAAAAAAAAACTTAAACAACACTGGTATATATTTTTAACTATCAGAGTCTGTGAAAATTAAATTATTGATGGATCATATCCAATATTGGCTACAACATGGGTCAATGTGTTCTCATGACTATTTCTACTAGTATCTATTCTGACAACATTTTTATAGAACACTTTTGGCAAAATCTACCAAAACTGACTTTGCATAAAATCTGCCTTGGGTATAAAAATGTAAGATACAAATGTTAAGAGTGTCCCTTGTCACTGTTTATATACAGGGACAACTGGAAGCAATGATATTGATTTCATTATGAGAGGTGATTGAATTAAAAATCGTATTAATACATAGATACTCTTTCAATGAGTCAAGAAATGCTGAGTCTGCAGGAGTAACACATAACTCCAGAAACCCAGTGGCTCAAAGCAGAAGGTTATTTCTTACTCACACACGGGAGCTTTGTCTTGAGCGCTCCTCACCCAGGACCCAGTCAGAAGGTTCAGATGTCAGTTTGGAGAATTAGACTGTCGCCTGGCTTCCTCTTAAAATTGATCCAGTTCTCTCTCACTCACATTTTATTCACAGGGCCACACCCAACCTCAAGGACACCCCAAACTATACAATGCCTGTAAAGACTATTAGAAACTACCAAGTTACCATACAATGGAATAAAATATTTACAACTAGAAAGAATGGGGCAGATAAGTACATTCTTATGTTAATTAAAAAGCCATTCACTTCTCCACTATATTTAAATTCCATTGCCATTTTGAAAACCCATATTTCTATATGTGCATATATATTGGTGTAAATAGACAAAGATTTGAAATCATAATGTATTAAAAAGAAGAAAAGGTACATTTGCTGATCAAGAATAAGGAGCGGTACTTTTATTTTGACTTTATATATGGCAATATACTTTTCAACATGTAATTGTAGGAATGAATCTATATATTATTTGCTTGATTTAAAAATAAAAGTACCACAGATTCTTGAACCTTCTCCCACTTCTTCAGATGGTAAAAATATGTCAAGAAGCAAACTGGAACAATTAACAATTACTATCTACATTTTGTATGTCCCGAGAAATATTTCTGTAGATTGCTGAAAATGCCAAGCTTTTATTAGCTGTTCCCAGATGAAAGAGTCATTAATTGTTTTCTTGTATCAGACCAAAGTATATCTGAGAGTAAACTGTAGTCTCTTCCTGGTGGCCCACCACTTCTTAAAACAAGAGTTATTTAGGAAAAAAATTGTGACCCATTTAACTTAACAATCATCATTTTCTACACACATATACAGAGCCGTTAACTGTTCTAAGCTAATTTGGTGGTCTTCCTCAATTATTATGCCTGTTGCTTCAACCTTGCTGATGGGTGACCTGTTAAACAAGTCTTTAGAATTTGCCACACTTGCAAATTGCAATTAACAAGTGGACCCAAATATGGTCATATAATTGGTTTGCAATCAGTTTCACAAGCTCCCTAAAGGCTCAGCTCTGAAGAGCCTCTTGTAGGAAAGGTTGGCGAGAGTGAGATGAGAAGGTATTCAAGGATAGGTGTCGGCTACTCCCAGTCAGCTCAGGTGACACAATCCTATGAAAACAATTAGACACAGGGCTACACTCTGAAGTTGCCTTTAAGCCCAGTGCCTTCTGAAAGCTTAGTCTCCTGGTCTTGCTGGATTTTGAGACTGAGGGTATACAAGGGTGCAGTTGCTGGTCATGACTGCATCTTAAACATGAATCCTTTCACCAATGGAAGCACATTCTTGAAACCCATTCTGCTAAATTAATAGCCTTCTGATGGGAGTGGAAATAAAGCTGATTGATGTGCTCTTGTGGCTACCTCTGGAATGTGGCTTCTGATTAGAGTCTGTATAATCCCCTTCTTGTGGACTGTGCACGCTTTATTAAGGAAAATAAAATATTTACTATTCATTATGGGGATAAAGATTTAAACAAACACAAAGATACCACTGCCTATGCCGAAGTGTTTGAAAGTAAGTTACATTCACTACAACTCCTGGTATGTCCAGGGTGCAGTGGCAGAGATGACAAAAGTCAGCGATAAGGAAGTGGTGTGTATTACTGCAGCCAACTTACATACAATAATTTACTCAAATAATTGACCTGATTTTTATTATCACCATGTGTTTGAGGTGATGGGGGCTGGTCACTGTCAGTGATAAACTACTTATTTCCTGAAAAATATATTTTATCAGTCTAAACTGTAAACCACCCTTGTAGCTAATATTTTTGAATATTAGCAGTATATATGTAAACATCTAATTAGCCATTGTTACTTTTAAAAAACACTGTATTTTATATGGAAGTTAATTCAGAGAACCTCCGATTATACAGCTCCCAACACACATAGACAAAGCTATAGATGACTCTCTGGAGAAAAAGTTTACAGTGGTTCATTATTATCGGAGTTTATTTTGAGCACAGTTTGTGCCTCCAGCCCTATGGTACTACCTAGTCTTGCATTTAAACAGTTAGTTGATCCAAAATAAATAATTTGCATGGTAACTGTAAAGATACAGAACTAGAAATGGAGTTATTTGAGTTTGTCATTCAAGGTCATATGTCAAATGGAATTTATACTGTGTTTGGAAGGTAAAACAGTACAACAGCCTGGACTGTAAGTACACATAATTTGTACAGTATTTGATTTAATAAGAGAAAATTTTAAGTAGCACATAAAGTATTTTAATGAATATAAATAATACATTGCATTCATAGAAATAAAATTTATGACTTTAACATATATAAAAATAAAATTAACCTTCTAATAACCTACAATGAGAAAGAATAAAAATATAAATATATACATATACCTGTATAACTGAATCACTTTGCTGTACACCTGAAACTAATACAATGTTGTAAATCAACTATATTTCAATAAATATATATGTAATTAAAATTTTACTCTTTTTCTTTAATAGTTATATCTTTTTGTTCCTAAAGACAAATACAATGTTACAAGAGCAGTATGATTCAGTAATTGCCTAAATTGTACTTTTTTGCTTATATTGCTGCCGCTGCTGCTAAGTCACTTCAGTCATGTCCGACGCTGTGCGAGCCCATAGATGGCAGCCCATCAGGCTCCTCCATCCTTGGGATTCTCCAGACAAGAATACTGGAGTGGGTTGCCATTTCCTTCTCTTATATTAGCAGAAGTTTAGCATATGCTTCTACTGTAATTAGCTTATATTTAACTAATATTAACTAATAAATTTAATGAACAATTATTTATATAACTAACATAGAACTGTCCCCTGAAGATCAGTGTTCAAACTGCTAGTTAGACATAAAAACTACTGAATAAATAATTGTGCTTTTATACTGAAAAAATCACTTTATTTTACTTTTAGCAACATAATTAATTATGCAAATTTCAATAAAAGAAATATTTTACTGTCTAAACTGCTTCTCTGGATATTATTTTATTAGTTTATTCCATAATTATTACTGAAAGCAATGCTTTCCTGTAGAGGAGGGAGCATTAAACAGGAAAAAGCTGATGCTTCAGTTGGAAAGCTGTCAGGTATGAGGAATTCTCTTAAAAGTGTATGTGTGTGTATGTGTGTGTGTCTGTGTGTAAACTCAATCATGTCTGACTCTTTGTGACTCCTTGGACTGTAGACTGCCAGGCTTCTCTGTCCATGGAATTTTCCAGGTAAGAATACTGGAGTGGGTTGGCAGGCTCTCCTCCAGAGGATCTTCCCAACCCAGGGATCCAACCAGCATCTTCTGCATCTCCTGCATTGGCAGGTGGATTCTTTACCACTTGGAGGCCCACTTAACCATGGTGGGGGATCAGATTTTTTGTTTGATTCAGGACTTTAACAGAATGAATGAGACCCACCCTCTTGATGAGAGCAATCTGCTTTACTGTCTATATATTCAGAGGTTAATTTCATCCAGAAACACCTTCACAGACACACTCAGAGAAATGTTTGATCAAATATGTGGGCATCCCATGGCCCAGTCAAATTGATACATAAAATTAACCTTCATAGAAACCTCTTAATACAACAAACTTGCTTCTGGAACTGTTAATTTTCCTAGATGTTAACTTTCTAAAATTATATTGTGGAACATGGTAGTAAGTTAGTCTTATCTTCTCCAAAATGTATTACAAGTGTATTTTTTTAGGAACTAATTTTATGTTATGACAAATCTGTAAGCTCTGAGCTTCATTTCTATTGTTCTTTGGTGATAATCTGATTCTTAAATAAATCATGAAAAGTTTTGAGAACTTTTATTTGAAATTCCTGTGGGTGACATTAAGCACTAAAGCTGTTGAATCTCTAAATTTTCATTTAAGTCAGGATCATTTACTCGATAGGCTATCTAGTTATCAAATGCATATTTATAAAAATAGATTTGACTTCTTACTTTTTAAATTTTATTGTCACTTTTAGAGAATAAGTGATCTTTAAGTTAAGTAAATGAACAAGTATTTGGAAGCTTCTATTTCATATGTCATACTAAGAAACTTTGCTCATTGCTTATTTTTTTCATTCTGAATTATAGCTGAAATGGGAAAATCTCTTAAAGTATAATATTAACTAAATGGAATGTGGTATATTGTATTGAGAAAACAGTTTTGCTCAATGAACATGGGTTGTATAAAAACTGTCAAAAATTTTTTTAGATGCTGCTGCTGCTGCTAAGTCGCTTCAGTCATGTCCGACTCTGTGTGACCCCATAGACGGCAGCCCACCAGGTTCCCCTGTCCCTGGGATTCTCCAGGCAAGAATACTGGAGTGGGTTGCCATTTCCTTCTCCAATGCATGAAAGAGAAAAGTGAAAGTGAAGTCGCTCAGTCATGTCCGACTCTTAGCGACCCCATGGACTGCAGCCTACCAGGCTCCTCCATCCATGGGATTTTCCAGGCAAGAGTACTGGAGTGGGGTGCCATTGCCTTCTCCGTTTTTATAGATACACTAAGTTAAAAATCATCAAGGTAATACTTTTATGCTACTCAATATTTTCAAGTGAAATTACATTTATTAAACCTGGTTAATAGTCAATGAACCCATGAAGCTTTAAACAAAGTGGTATCAGATTATCGGTCAAAACCTAAAACATTAGAGGGTTTGCAAGAGTATGTAGCCAGTGCGTGTGTGAGTGCTCAGTTGTAGCAGACCCTTTGTGACCCCATGGACTGCAGCCCACCAGGATCCTCTGTCTATAGAATTTCCCAGAATGGAATACTGGAGTGCGTTGTCATTTCTTTCTCCAGAGGATCTCTCAGACCTAGGGATCAAACCTGTGTCTCTTGTGTCTCTTGCATTAGCAGGCAGACATTTTGTGACTACACCACCTGGGAAGCCCCTATGTAGTCAGTAAACTCTCTGTATTTAGATTGTAATGATTCCAAATGGTAAGGGTCTTTCATTTTAAAATCCCTCAGGATTTCTTTAAGATTTATTATGAAAAAGTTATTGTATGGCAGCACATAACCATAATAAAATATGTTCTTGATATTTTTAAGCATAGAGCTGAGGTGCTTCAAAGATTCATCTGTCTTCACTTTAAAAATTTATGAAATATCTGCTAATAGGTACTTTCTTATTTCTAGAAGATTTTTTAAACTTTAATGAGAACTGTTAGAAATCAATTTAAATATCACCACAACTCATATTTAACCCATTTAAATGCTCTTTCAATGAGAGTAGAAAACAAATGGGGAAAAATATCTGATAAATGCAGGCCCCCTGAGGACTGAACATTAATTTGAATGGCCTTTAAGGGACACTAGAGAACAGAAGTTGGCAACTCATGGGAACCAACTTCCTTGGTGGCAGAATGCTGCTTCCTTAGAATCTTTTAGGAGCTTTTTTCTTTAGCATATCACTGTAGATCTGAAGTAAAAATCATGGCTTAAACCCAATGGGACTTCAGATAAATGCCCCAGAATTTGTGGGAGATCTGAAGTTAGCTTAATAGACAAGAGTGCCTTTAACTTTTTTGTCTCCAAATATCTTGAGATGAAGATGAAATTCAAAATAATTTTATATCTGCAGCTGAGCCTTTAAGATATATTAGTTCACATCATATACAATTTTGAAAATATTTTTGATCATCCAGTTTTGTTTTAGGAAATATGTAGGTCTAGTATGTGGTAAAATACTAAGGTAAAGAGTAGTCCATATAACCATTATCCAGTTTGAGTTTGAACTGAAATTCAGACATCCCTGGAGTGTGGCATATGGATAACCAGGAATCCATTTGAAGAATCAGTTTTCAGAGAAGTTTGGTCTAAAGAATATTCTACATACAGGTTAGGATTAAAAGGAAAACAAAAAGGGAAATAAAAGAAGATATTTATTGAAATGCTGGCCTGAAAGAAAGACTAGGAAGAATCATTGAGAATGGGTCTTTCTAACTGTAATGGAGATAAAAATGGTTTGGGCTAGGGGAAAAGGGTTATTGTTCAGAAAAAAAAAAAAAAAGGCAGGACAGTAAATCACTCATATTGATCTCTGATAAAAGGACTCCTGCTTTCTACTTTTCTCTGAAGTCAAATTCCTGAGTGGCATCGAGAGGCAGATATTAGGATAGATTTCCAATAGAGTTTGGAGAGCTCAAAAACAGAAAAGGGTTTTATATCATTTCTACCTAAATCCCTTAGAATCTAGCAAGCTTCATGGAAATCCTCACGCCTGATCAAGCATAGAAGAGTCGGGTGGAGGTAAGTAGTTATTTCAAGACAGATTTCTACAGCTCTGCCAAGTTTTCCCGACCATAGAGTGAAGCAGGGGAAAGGCTGAATGTTGTCAAAATCCAAGATGGGAGATGAGCTGATGAAAAACGAGGAAGAGGGCCAGGTAGGGTCACGCTTTCTCAGCTGATGACAATATGCTGCTGCTGCTGCTGCTAAGTTGCTTCAGTCGTGTCCGACTCTGTGCGACCCCATAGACGGCAGCCCACTAGGCTCCCCCGTCCCTGGGATTCTCCATGCAAGAACACTGGAGTGGGTTGCCATTTCCTTCTCCAATGAACGAAAGTGGATGAAAGTGAAGTTGCTCATTCGTGTCCGACTCTCAGCGACCTCATGGACTGCAGCCTACCAGGCTCCTCCATCCATGGGATTTTCCGGGCAAGAGTACTGGAGTGGGGTGCCATTGCCTTCTCCGTGATGACAATATAGACAGATTCTAATAGAGGACCAGGGTACCTCCTTCCCTCTCATGCTTTGATCATCCTGGAGCCACCAGAATCTTAGTGTTCCATTGGCAAAAGAGTGAGAGGGAAACTCAAATTGCTAGTGAAGATCATGAAGCAACTGCTGTTTCTCTGAATGAGAGGTTTGAAAGATCATAGGATGGTATCAAGGCACGTAGTTTGAAGAGAGAGGGCAGGGAAGAGGAAGGAAGGAAGGGAGGGAGAAAAGAGAGGAATAAAAGAAGGAAGGAAAAGGGAAAGAAAACACATAAAGAGGCAATTGGAAATGATAAAACTAAACTGTTCAAAAAGTCATAGTTTGACATGTTGTTCAATCACTAAATCATGCCTTTGTTACCCCACAGACCACAGCATGCCAGGTTCCTCTGTCCTTCACTATCTCCCAGAGTTACCTCAGGTTCACGTCCATTGAGTCAGTTGGTGATACTATCTCAACCTCTCACCCTCTGCTGTCCCCTTCTCCTCCTGCCTTTAATCTTTCCCAGGATCAAAGTCTTTTCCAATGAGTAAGCTCTTTGCATCAGGTGGCCAAAGAATTGGAGCTTTAGCGTCAGCATCAGTCCTTCCAATGAATATTCAGGGTTGATTATCTTAAGGATTGACCTTTTTTTTTTTTCTAAATTTATTTTTAATTGAAGGATAATTGCTTTACAGTATTGTGTTGATTTCTACCAAACATCAACATGAATTAACCAAGATTGACTGACTTGATCTTGCAGTCCAATGGAATTTTACATAGAACAAATTAAAATGTGGTATGATTTGGAATAGTAAAATAAAATCAGCTTGACCTCTATATGAGGATCATTTCTTCCAGCTTTAAAAGAGGTCCCAACATTAAATTTCTGAGATAAGAATGTAATTCTAATGCAGTAATTGAGGCAATAACATTACCTGCACCATCATAATAATATAGCTACTTATATGCCCTAAATCTCTAGAGTCAGTCTACAGACAAATCATGACCAACCTGGTTGTGAGTGCAGAATAGAGTGTAAAAGATGGTAAAGTTAATTACATAAAAAGGAAAAATTTAACTGCCAAGGTGGGAAATGAAAGAGCAAGGGAAGTAAGAGAGGGTAAGGGTAGTGAAAACTTCACCTTAAGAAATGTGGATAGGTCAATGTATACCATAAAAATCCTATAGAATAAGAAATAGGAACTTACATATATTAGTGAGGTCAAAAAGTGTCCGTATAAAAACTAAGAGCAACCATATCACTATCAAACACTGACAGTAGCGATGGAGAATGAGAGTTCAGTACATTTTATTTAAATGATCATCTATTACAGTGAGGCCAAAATGGGTATTGTTTTTATTAATGAGCATTAATAAGCATCGGAGAAGGCAATGGCAATCCACTCCAGTACTCTTGCCTGGAAGATCCCATGGACGGAGGAGCCCAGTAGGCTGCAGTCCATGGGGTTGCTAGGAGTCGGACACGACTGAGTGACTTGACTTTCAATTTTCACTTTCATGCATTGGAGAAGGAAATGGCAACCCACTCCAGTGTTCTTGCCTGGAGAATCCCAGGGACGGGGGAGCCTGGTGGGCTGCCGTCTCTGGGGTTGCACAGAGTCGGACACGACTGAAGTGACTTAGCAGTAGCAGCATTAATAAGCATACTATCTAAAATGATGAGGAGAACCACTGTAAGAGTAGAAACAATCAAAATTAAAAGGTATTTACAGAGGTGAGATTATGGAATAATGAAGGAGAATTTCCAAACATCAGCATGATTCTTCTGTGCCATTGGATGTCGCATACTGTAGTCAGGAATTACTACAATAAAGATTCAAGGATACTAACAATAATGCCACTATGGTTAAACCCAAGAGTGTTGGCATACCTGGATTTTAAATCTAGCAGTTATTATTAGTAGCTCAGAGATTTGAAATATTTTCTTTAACTTTTCTTTGCTTATTCATCTCTAAAATGGGGAAGAAATTGTAGCTTCTTCCTAAGATTATTGAAATGATTTAACCTGTAAATTTAATCTCAGAAAATTAAACTGTGCATAACATTTAGACACATAGCAAATACTATGGAAATAATGGGCTTTACTACCTAGTACCTCTGATCCTTAACCAACTTATGTTTGCTTATATCATGGTAACACCTAAATTTACATCGTTAAGTTGTATTTAGGCTTTTAATTTACATGTTGATGGAGACATACACTCTCTTTCGGTTGGGTTACTTCCTTGTTATCTCATAGCCCCAGCAGGTCCATGGCTGAGACTGTCATCTCTCATAAGGCCCATTGAAGAAGTCTCCTTGGCTTCTCCTCCCTTAACTCCCTCCCCACACAAGATAAAATCCAGTCCTCTATCTCATTCTTCATACTTGCTTCAGAAGATCTTTATAACCCAACTAGACTCTTCTTCTCCATAAAAGTCTTCAGCAAGTCCCAACTGCCTAAAGACAGTGTTTCCACTTCTTTGCAAAGTGACTAATTGACCAATCTGTTGTGTCCATCCATGGACATCTTGTGAGCAACCATGCTAAACTTTTGTACTTATTGAAAGTGAAATTTGCTGAATCGTGATGCACTCTTTGCGACACCATGGACTGTTTAGTCCTGGAATTCTGCAAGCCAGAATACTGGAGTGGGTAGCCATTCCCTTCTCCAGGGGATCTTCTCAACCTAGGGATTGAACCTAGGCCTCCCACATTGTAGGCACATTCTTTACCAGCTGAGCCACCAAGGAAGTCCACTTACTAAAATAATCTATTCAAATAATTAGTCCTTTCTGTAGGAACTGGGCCTCATCCAATATAGATAGCAGGGTTTTGACACACATTTATTGAATGAATGAATGAATAAGATTATAAAGCCATAAGACTTTGCTGTTTGATTCCAGAAATAGATAGTATTTATTCTATTCCTAAGCATCTAAAATTTATATAATCTTTTTCTATGGCTTATACACCCAATCTGATGAGAAAATAAAACCCACTTTTTCCCAGTATGTTTGAGACTCTGATTAGAATAGAGTCATACTGTTGATTCTAAATATATATTTTTTGAATGAGTTAATACTTGGATGGCTAAATAAATGAATGGATTAATATGTGTTCATTCTGAGCTCAAGAACTCCTATTAAACACAGTTAATTAAATTTAACTGCTAGCTGTATTTGTTTTCTCATTTTAGAATTAAAAACTTCAATTTCTAGAATAGTTTAAATGTCTAGGTATTCTTAAAATAAGTGATATTTAAATGCAAAATGGAAGCCAAAACTCAGGTATTCAACGTTTTATCTATTGTAATTCACAGTGTGAAAGCTTTTTCTCTGTTAAAAGCATTCACCCCCAAACATTAGTCTCCTTTTCAACCTTTGCTTGTTCTTGCTATGGTAATAGTACAGAAGATCCTAGCTCACCAGGAGTTGTAAAGAGTCTCAGTCACATCACCCAGGAGCATGGATGCTGTGGAGGTTTTCTAAAGCAGAGAGGACTGAGGACCAGGCAGCTTGAAGTATCTGTGGGATTAATGCAAGATGGTAAATGGTAATGGCTAGGAAAGGTCCGTCCAGTCAAGGCTATGGTTTTTCCAGTAGTCATGTATGGATGTGAGAGTTTGACTATGAATAAAGCTGAGCACAGAAGAATTGATGCTTTTGAACTGTGGTGTTGGAGAAGACTGTTGAGAGTCCCTTGGACTGCAAGGAGATCCAACCAGTCCATTCTGAAGGAGATCAGCCCTGGATGTTCTTTGGAAGGAATGATGCTAAAGCTGAAACTCCAGTACTTTGGCCACCTCATATGAAGAGTTGATTGATTGGAAAAGACTCTGATGCTGGGAGGGATTGGGGGCAGGAGAAAAAGGGGATGACAGAGGATGAGATGGGTGGATGGCATCACCAACTTGATGGACATGGGTTTGTGTGAACTCCGGGAGTTGGTGATGGACAGGGAGGCCTGGCGTGCTGCGATTCATTGGGTCGCAAAGAATCGGACTGAACTGAACTGAACTGAGGATACAACAGTAGCAAGACAACTAGGAGAGAAATTCTGTGGGAAGCTCTGACTCTATGTGTAAAGCAAATAAGAAAATGCCTCAATAAATTGTTTGGGCTATAATTACTGCAGCTTGCAAATATTTTTAATGCTGGGGCCAACTAGGAGAATTGGACCAGAGGTTGGTGGAGATGAACCAGCTTCCAGCTTCTAGGTTTCTTTTATTTATCTTCACCTTTTCCACATTAATACTATCTTGGTTGTAATTCACTGAAGATAGGAGGTGCACATCTGCTATTTTCTGTTTGAGTGTAGGGGTGTTAGGGGCCTCTGGGTGGAGTTGGCATAAAGAAAAATGGCTTGGTCTTCAGGTAAGCAAATGAGCTCATCTCATTTCAGTTATAGAATTTATGTTTCCCATTTAGTTCTAAGAAGATGCTATAAAAATCTTGATAATTGCCTAGAGGCAGAATGCTGTAACAAACCTTATTCTTCTCTCTTATGCCACTGCTTGGATTTTGACAGTAGAGGCTCAGACATAATTTTTAAGTCAAATAAACAAAATGCAGCAAAGGGAGTGGTTCAATTAATGGTAACCAATAGGAGCAATTAATGAATGAGTCAGATCATGAAGTCAAGAAAGAACTTAAATTTTATTTCTTGTTTCCAGGTGGAGATGACAGTTAAAATAATAGGTCTATGCCTGGACAAGACCATGGTTTCTGTGTACTTTAAAGCAGGCCTCTGAGTTGGTTTCGACCTTAATGATTGTATCACTGGTTTGGTAAGATAAAATAGGCTAAGATTTCCATACGTCACTCTGGGGTTCTTTTGTCTGGGCTGATTTTGACTTTAGCCTTGATAACCAAGTCATAGCCGTACTTTGCACTCATTGCAGAAATAACATTAAAAGTTATATATATTTAGTTTGTGATCCTCTGTTTTCTTTCCTCTCTAGGAGACTTTCAGCTTCCCAAGGAAAGGGCCACGCCACGCATGTTCTGTCTGCTGTAATATACCTGTGCTTGACATGAATGGTGCTTCTTTAATGGATGTATAAAAGAAGGATGATGTGAATTTGAAGGCTCAGTGTTAGACAAAACAAGTCATTTAAAGACAGAACAAGTGTTAATCATTGCAAGTGAAAGTCGCCAATCCTGTAGGACTCTTTGCAACTAGGATTCTCGAGGACAGAATACTGGAGTGGGTAGCCTTTCCCTTCTCCAGGGTAATTTCCTAACCCAGGGATCGAACCTAGGTCTCCCACATTGCAGGCAGATTCTCTACTAGCTGAGCCACAAGGGAAGCCCAAGAATACTGGAATTGGTAGCCTATTCTTTCTCCAGTGGATCTTCCCAACCCAGGAATCGAACCAGGGTCTCCTGCATTGCAGGCAGATTCTTTACCAACTGAGCTATCATTGGTGGCAGCAAAAAAAAAAAAAAAAAATAGGTTTTGGCAAAACTCAAGCAAAAATTAGGTAAAGTTTTCTGAAAATGGAATAAGATTCTTTGTGCGCTGGGGAGTTGCCTTTCATCTAGAGAAAACTCTGTTGGCTTGCGGTAACAAACAAAGAGCAATGCTCACTGCACACAGTCTCTTATGACATAACCTCCCATGGTCACTTGGGCTTTTCCCAATCACTAGGTCTTCTCTTGGGGCTTCCCTGGTGGCTCAGCAGTAAAGAATCTGCCTGTCAGTACAGGAGAGATGGGTTTGGTCTCTGGTTCTGCAAGATGCCTTGGAGAAGGAAATGACAACCCACACCAGTATTCTTGCCTGGGAAATCCCATGGACAGAGGAGCCTGGTGGGCTACAGTCCACAGGGTCGCAAAGAGTTGAACGTGACTTAGCAAGTGAATAACAACAGCAACAAGGGTCTCCTTTTGGTTCCCCAGCCCATTTACACTCCCCACTGTGTCCTTTCTGATCCTATATATTTCTTTAGACAGGACATTCCCTCTTTCTGGGATCCTTATGCCCTTTTTGCAGGTAATCTCATTACTATTCTCTAAATTTTACTTTATTTTCTTTATCTAAGAATATTGTTCCCAACATGGTCTTGTTTCTTTTTTAAAAAAAAATTTGATTGGAGTATAGTAGTGTTACAATGTTGTGTTAATTTCTACTATATGGCAAAGTGAATCAGCAATATGTACACATATATCCCCTCCTTTTGAGTTTCCATCCAATTCAGTCACCACAGAGCAGTGATTAGAGTTCCCTGTGCTAACAGCCAGTTCTCAATAGTTATCTATTTTAGACATAGTATCAGTAGCATATATATGCCAATCCTAATCACCCAATTCATCCTAATCCCTAAATTTTAAAGTTAAATCTCTTGAACACTGGTTTAGTACATGTTGACCCCACCCTCTCTTTCCAACCCCATCCCTTTGGCAACTATCTCACTGAATTTGCATTTTCCTATTTCCCAAGGGCCACTGAAGTCAAAGATCATTTTTTTTTTCATCTCATTGGATCCCTAGAATCTAGGGTAGACCTGATGCTTATCAGGGTGCCTATAAATATTGGTAGGATGAATAGATACTTGAATCCTGGCCTAAGCTTTAAAAGTCACCTGTGATGGATAATTTTATGTGTTAACTGAACTGGATCACAAAATGCCCAGATATCTGATCAAACATTAATCTGGGTGTTTCAGCAAGTGTGTTTTGGGATGAGCTTAACATTTCAGGTAAAGACCTGAATAAAATTAAAGGGCTAACCTTCCCTCAAGTAAGAAAGAATCCTTATCTAACAGATCTGCTTTTCCTATCCTTAGATTTGAACTAAAAATTTTCAGCTTACCAACTGCAGGTCCCTGGACTTGTCAGCCTCCATTCTCACATGAGTCAATTCCTATTGGTTCCTTTTCTTTGGAGAATACAGATTAATATGCCTGGGATATAACAAATAACCTGGGATCTTTTTCTCTTTAATCTTCTAAGTCTCTTGATATTTTCTTTTCTATTATAGAAGATAGTGATCTAGGTGACTGAAGTTTTAAGCTAAGTATCTTTGATGTACTAGTATTAGTTTCTTCTTTCCTTACCTGGATCATTTTCTAGTTTTTCCTTACTTCTAATAACAAGTATGAAATATTTTTTAAACTAAAAACAAGCAAATGCAGAGAAAGAGCAAAACCTTTTACTTCAGAACTTGACACATATTTCTTCTAAAAAATATACTTAATATTTCTTCACGTAAGTATATAACCTATTGCTCTGTCAATTATTTATCATTGAATCAAATTTATTGCTCAGCATGAGCCTTGGAGATTTCAGAGATTATCTCTGTATTTGCAGTGGTCAATCATTATTAAAGGATTTTGTAAAACTTCAAATAATTTACATTAGCTCAAAAACAGGTTTGGATTTGTATAAAAAAATTAACATCCATTGATAGGCTAAAAGGGAAACTTATATATAGAATTAAAATATCAAGGATATTAAGGCCAGTATTTGGGGAACAAAAGTACAGTAAAGCTAGAGTTATTTAGAATTTGCTTTTTGGCAGCATAGAAGGAATTCCCTAATAATTATACATGGCACTAATGATTATGATGATGACTAAAAATAAAAATAAGAAACAAAATAGCCTTTAAAAACTAAGCCACAATTAAAGCTGCTAATTGCCCTTGATGTGCTATGGATTAGCAAATTAGCCAGCCAGAAACAAGTAATTAAGTAAAATGTTATTGCTATGGATGTTCTGTTTGGAGATTAACATTAGCAGAACAGCAGTCTTTCAAAAATACTTAGTAAGAGTATGCCATTCTATGGTTTAAAACTTGCCAATAGCTTCTTGCCTTTTCATAAAATCCAGTTTCCTTTTTAAATCCATAAATCCCTGTGTGCCCTGGCCAATGCCCATCTGTTCCTGATCACTAAGATTCACTCTTAGTGAATTTATTTCTGCTAAGTTTAACTCTTTAGTCCGTTCGTGTTTGCTGTTTCCTCTTTTTCAAATGCATTTTAGCAACTGTTGCTTGTACAGTTTTCAGATCTGAGCTCAGAAGTCACATTCTTGGCCTTTTCAGAATCTTGTTTGATGTGCGGTTCTTTCTTTCTGCTCTGAGTAATATTCTATGTATCACTGTGTTTGTTTTCTTAAATGCACTTGCCAGAAGTCTTTATTTATTTCTCTGATACTCCATAATAGAATTCAGACTCCATGGGTACCTGTCTGTTTTGTTCACTGTTGCATTCTCAGCTCCTGGGAAACTACCTGCTACACAGTACGAGTGAGCTTGCGTGAACACATGAGTCATGCAAATTACAATGTTGTAAACATATAAGTTGTAAAGTTGTCAAGGCCTTTCAGAAAAATCCTCAAAGTTGGTATTTGAGAATCAAAGCAGAGTGAGTGGGTGATAAACTTTGTTTTTCCTTTTACCCTAATGCGTGTGCTGAGTTGCTCAGTTGTGTCTGACTGTTTGTGGCCCATGGTTGGTGGCCTGCCAGGTTCCTCTGTCCATGGAATTTTCCATGCAAGAATACTGGAGTGGGTGGTCACTTACTACTCCAGGAGATCTTCCTGATCCAGGGATCAAACCCACATATCTTGAATCTCCTGCGTTGGCAGACAGATTCTTTACCAGCCCCACCTGGGAAGCCTTAATGTCATGACTGAATTGCACTTGGGAAATTCTCATTTTGACCTCCCTTCCAATGTTTTAAACTAGATATCTATTTATTAAGTTATAAATTTTCAGATGATATGAGGAAGGATTATATAGATTGCTTGCTCTGTTCGTGGATTCATGATCTTTTCCACAAAAACCTTCAACCCACAATAAGGCAGCTAATGAATAGGACTGGATCAACTTTAATATAATAGCTGATATTCACCAGTGTATAAAAAACATAATCCAATATATCCCATATTTAAGTATTTAAGTGGAATTTGATAACTGGCCTTCATGGGCTCATGATATAAATTAGGGAGAAAAGTAGTGTCAGGGCTGTTATTAGAAAGTTTAAAAATAAATTTCTTATACAAAGAAACATAAAAAAGTCACTGTTACTATGGACTAGAAGTTGTATTTTTCACATAAATAACTTAGTTCTGCTGAGGTTTATAGTTTGTCAGAACAAAGACATTGGGAACAAATGCTTCCTTGAAGTTATCCACATTTCATGTTATTTACACTTGACTCACCCTTAGTATATCAAAGATTTAAATCATATCCAAGAAACCACATGATGCATTTGTGGCAAAAATCCAGTTTCAGGTGTACTTTTGGCAGATGTTCCAGGGGATGATGAGCGTCTCAGGATGACCTGGCTTCAGCTAGAGAGTCAATGTCTCTTGAAGAACACTTGAAGTTTCCAGAACTCTACTTTCCAACAATGGATCTGTATCATGGTGACACTTTAGGGGTGCCAGAAAAGCTTTCCCTGCTATGACACCAAAAAGTCAAACTTAGTTGACAAAGAAAAGAAACTATCATTTATTTATATTAAGAAAAACAACCAAAATGCATATTAGGAGTATTTTTTTTTTTCAATAAAAACTGAATAACTAGTGGGTCCTGGAGAAGTTAGAGCCTTCCCAGGTTGCTCAGTGGTAAAAGATCCGCCTGCTGATGCAAGTTCGATCCCTGGGTTGGGAAGATGCCCTGGAGGAGGAAATGGCAACTCACTCCAGTATTCTTGCCTGGAAAACTTAATGGACAAAGGACCCTGAGGGCTATAGTCCATGGGGTCACAAAGAGTGGGTCACAGCTGAGCACACAGGCCAGGAGGAGATGGCTGAAAGATTAATAGTATTCAGTTATTTGACCTACTTGTAACTTAGTGGATGGGATAAATATATCCACTTGCAATTATATTACAATGTGTGTCTTTATTGAGTTATTAATAATGTAGAATATTGAATTGAACCTGAGACAAGACGTGACATAACTTCATGTCAGCAGAGTCTTAAAAGATGAGTAGGGTTTAGCAGTACAGATTAGAGCAGTGAAACACAGGACATTTCGTACAAGTGGATGCATGAGCAAAAGCACAGATAATGGCCTGGAATGAGGGAGTTCAGGATATACTGAGAGTCACAGAAGTGTTAAGCAGCAAGAGTCAGAACTAAAGACTATGACCATTTTAAAAATCTTTAATGACTTTGTTACAATATTGCTTCTGTTTAATGGTTTGATTTTTTGGCTGCAAGGCATGTGGAATCTAATTCCCCAACTGGTCATCAAACCCCCAGCCCCCGCACTGGAGGGTGCAGTCTTAACCACTGGGCCCCAAGGGAAGTCCCCGAAAAGCTTTTCAAATACATCTCACGATTCTTAAATATTTTCAAAACTGTGTCCCCCTTTTCTTTATTCTTGACAGTGTAGAATGACATATCTCACCATTCCCTCCCCCTCAAAAGATACTCTGTGTGTCTTTCACACATGGAGTACCATTGACAACAGAGTATGGATTTTTAGCCGTGGACTAGATTGAATGTTCTGTGGCAGGAAGTCAAGAATATCTCAGGGATCTTCTTGAGATCCACTGCTTGGATCTTGAAGCAGGCCCTAATTTTCTACCCTCCAGTAATTCCTTCAAAAGGGTCCTTCTCTTCTATGGGCACCTCTCCACACCATTTCTATCCTTTCTCTGACCTGAGATGTTCCACACCCTGTAGCTGTGAATCTCTTCAAGGAGAAGAGTTAAAGAAATACCAGTTTACTCATTTCCCTCCATTTCCAGCATCTTTTATCTGGCCAAGAGTGACTGATTCTTAGAAAAAGTGTGAAACATTTTGTTAAAAGAGTATTTCTCCTTTCCCTTTTATACTATTAGAGGCAACATAACATGGCCTCTTCCATTAGCTCTGCACTGCAATGGTTAAGCCAGGAAGAGAAGTGTGTTATATCTATCTTGCCCACAGAGCATATGACTGGCCATGGGAGAAACATCAAGTTGTGTACAAGTCATTGAAGGGTTGAAGCAAGGAAAGATATATTTTTATTTTTTGTTCACTCTTTGGCAGCATGGGGATGGTGGATTAAGGAAGACAACCCTGGAGTCTGGGAAAAACAGTTGTAGCGATTTGCACCACAGCAAAAAAGCCTCCTATGGGAAAGGGGTGAACTGTGAGAATATCCAGAGGATGAGGGGGGTTCAGCTGGTTTACTTATTGATTACATAAACTATGTAAAATTACATTACTATGTAAAATTGCATTACATAAACTATGTAAAACTCATCTTGACAAGCTTTCACTGATTTTTGGTGATGCGCATTACAGGATGGAAGCAGTAGAAGATATATGGTTAGAAAGTTCTTCAAAGAGTTAATTTTGGAGGCTATAGGGCATGCAGATGGGGAGATACTGAAGACTTCTGGACGTACCATTCCCAAGTTTGAGGACAGGAAGCTGTGGCTTAAAGGTAAATGGCCAAGGACTTTCCTGGAAGTCCAGTGGCTAAGACTTTGTGCTCCCAATGCAGGGGGCCCAGATTTGATCCCTGGTAGAGGCGCTAGATTCCACATGCTGCAAATAAAAAGATCTCACATGCCCCAACTAAAAGAATCTGCGTGCCACAACGAAGGTTGAAAATCCTGGGCACAACAACCAAGACTTGGTGCAGTCAAATAAATAAATAAGAATATTAAAAAAAGGTAGACACCCAGTAGTTAATCTTCCTGTAATCTTGTAAGATCCTGTAGGTAGAGAGGATGGAGACACTGGGATAAAAAGGGGAAGGCAGGCTTGACTTCTCACATAAAGATAAAGAAGGGAGACCCACAGCAGAAAAATAGGAGGAGAAGCATCAAAGACTTCAGTACTTAACAAGTTGCCTAAAATCATCCCACTCAGTGCCATTCTTAAGATTCAATCTTGACTCTACTGCTAGATACTGCATTAAGACTTGGGTTCTTTTCTTGAACATCGAGGATTCTGGATTATTTCCATGAGGAATATATACCCTGTGGGATATTTATTGGTGTAGCTTTTTCTGACTTGAAGTCATTCAGACAACAGATCGTTCCATGTCACAAGAGCAAAGGTGTAGCTGTCATGAAGTATGCATGCAAAAATATTATTTCTATAAAATTATATGTATATACTTACATATTCATATATACCTTGGGTGTGTGAATGCTCAATAGCTCAGTTATGTCTGACTCTTTGAGGTCCCATGGAATGTAGTCCGCCAGGCTCCTCTTTCCATGGGATTATCCAGGCAAAAATACTGGAGTGGATCGCCATTTCCTCCCCTAGGGGGTCTTCTTGACTCAGGGACTGAAACTGTGCTGTCTGTGGATCCTGCATTGGCAGGTAGATTCTTTACCACTGAGCCACCTGAGGAGCCCCATATATAACACATGTGATATAATTTGTGTATATATATATATATATATATATACACACATACATACATATATATGTATCTATATGTATATATGGGCTTCCCTGATGGCTCAGATGATAAAGAATCTGCCTGCAATGCCGGACACCTGGGTTTGATCCCTGGGTTGGGAAGATCCCCTTCAGAAGGGAACAGCTACCCACTCCAGTGTTCTGGTTTGGAGAATTCCATGGACAGCAGAGCCTGGCAGGCTACAGTCCATGGAGTTGCAAAGAGTCAGACACAACTGAGTAACTTTCACTGATCACTGAAATGTATATGTATATACATACGCATATATTTTTTGACTGAATTGTGAGTTTATCTGCAATAAACTTTCTTGTGACTTGCTTCCATATATACAATTTAGACCCCAATGAAGCACCAATAAGGGAACATTTGGAACTTCAAAGCTCTAAAATGTAGAATCCCTGTGTGATAGCCTTAGTTCACTAAATAGAAAAGTAAAATAACCATAAGAAACAAGCATAACTCTGAAAGCAATCTGGAGCTGTATTGACTAATTCATACTCTTTATATAGTGGTAAGAAGCAAAGTTGGGAGCAACTTACCAACTGGGTCAGGAGACAAGAGTGAGCCAGAGAAGGACTATCAGGAGAGAAGAGAAAAAAAAAAAAAAAAAAAAAAAAAAAAGGAGAGAAGAGGAAGCTCAAACCACGGCAGGAGAAAGCTTGTGAGTCATAGAGTTGGTCACTATATTTAATTGCATTTAATTTAAAGTTGATATTGAGTATTCAATATTAATTTGCTTCCTGTTTTGTGTTGAGATGTAGCAACAGCTTACCCTGTATTGACCTTTTAGTAAAGAGTTTTCATCTCGAATACAGTGTGAAGAGGACACTGGCTGGATCCCCAGAGGATTGAAGACTGAACTGACAGTGATGAATTACAGCAGTTACCCCTTGTGGGGGGATGTGGCCTGGGTAGAGACTGGGTAACACCTCGCACATGGAGGATGACCCATATAAAAGACCTCATCCAGTTTGTCCACTGGTTCTCTGGAGAAGGAAATGGCAACCGACTCCACTATTCTTGCCTGGAAAATCCCATGGATGGAGAAGCCTGGAAGGCTACTGTCCATGGGGTCTCAAAGAGTTGGACATGACTGAGTGACTTCACTTTCTGATGCAAAGAGCCAACTCATTGGAAAAGATGCTGATGCTGGAAAAGAGTGAAGGCAGGAGGAGAAGTGGGTGACAGAGGATGAGATGGTTGGATGGCATCAATGACTCAATGGAAATGAGTTTGAGCAAACTCCAGGAGATGGTGAAGGACAGGGAAGCCTGGCATGCTGTAGTCCATGGGTCACAAAGAGTCAGACAACACTGAATGACTGAAAATCAATGAAAGAAAGGGTAGCACAGGATAAGACACAGTAAAAGTATATGTGTTGCAAGGATAAAGGATATGGAGTTGCAATGATTTGGACATGACTTAGCGACTGAACCACAAAAACAAGGGGACATTTGGAAATATCTGGAGACCTTTTTTTCTTGTCACAAAGAGGGAGACTTACCGGGATTTAATGAGTGGAGATCAGAGATGCTACTAAACATCCCACATTATACAGGACAGCCTTCTGCAACTAAGAATTACTTGACTTCAATGTCAAGAGCAAGGTTCAGAAGCCTTAGGTTACATATGCTTGTTTTCAGCTATAGCAAGATACAGTGTAAATTTCTGGCATTTAATATAGAACTTTAGAAAGTGTTCCTTTTCCTTGCCCTAAAAGATTCTGCAACCTGTGGGTTGGGAAACTCCTTTTGTATTTCCATTTCCAGCCCTTTCTTCTAAACTTGCCTCCCACCTCAAACAGTGAAAAGGCTGGTTGATGTTTAACTAGGACTCTGACATGGAAAAGAGGCCATATTTCATATTGCAAAAAAGACCCTTAGGGTTACTTATATTACCAAACAATTGTTAAACGGTCTGGTAGTTCTGTCTCGGATTGACTGGAAGAATCTGGCATTTTTACATTCTTAGTGAGTTCTTTCTGGGTGGTGGGGAATGTGGTATGCAGGATTTTAGTTCTCTGACCAGGGATCAACACTGTGCCCCTGAACTGAACACAGAGTCTTAACCACTGGATTGCCAGGGAAGTTCTACTTACTGAGTTCTTTGTCCAAGTTCTTCTTACTTTGTTTTCCCTCCATGGAACTTGAAGGTCTCATACCCTATGAAAATGGATTCCTGGTTTCCAGGATTCACAGGTCAGAGAGTCACAAGCTTAACAATGAAAGCATTCTTTGTCTTCCCTTCTTGATGTAAACAGAATTTTGTCACTCTGAATCTCTGTCAATACTTGTTCCTGAACCACTTATTTCTATGGTGGTTTTAAAGGTTAAAATTGATGTTAAAGAATATGAAGTCTTGGGTTCTGATTCTAAATTTAAGATGTTGAGAAAATTAGGTCATCTTGAGAGGTCTGTAAAAGAGCAAAGAGTTTAGACATTTGTAACTTCTCATCTTGAAATCGGAGAAGGCAATGGCACCCCACTCCAGTACTCTTGCCTGGAAAATCCCATGGATGGAGGAGCCTGGTAGGCTGCAGTCCATGGTGTCGCTAAGAGTCGGACACGACTGAGCGACTTCACTTTCACTTTTCACTTTCATGTATTGGAGAAGGAAATGGCAACCCACTCCAGTGTTCCAGGGACGGGGGAGCCTGGTGGGCTGCCGTCTATGGGGTCACACAGAATCGGACACAACTGAAGTGATGTAGCATAGCATAGTATAGCATCTTGAAATAGACATACACAGAATCTAATACCTGCCCCATGTTCCAAACTAGCAGCAATTCTGCCAAGCAATTGATGAGATAGTGCAGGAGAAGATGAGTCATTAAAACATAAGCACAAACTTTAGTCAGACAAACTGATGGGATTGCTGCCAAAGAAAAAAAATATCTCACAGTTGGGCCACCCTCATAGATTTGTCTAGCAAACACAGCCAAGTATTCCTGTACTTAGCAACCTGATTCTGTGATTCTGAATTATCAGTCCCTATCATTTTCATTGCTTAGGAGAAAGATTACTTGAGGGAAAATGTTATTTCAAAGCTAATAACTGAGACAGAAAGTGATACTCATTTCTCTGTCAGTATTCAGCTTTTTTTCTCAAAATAAGAAAAGTATCGATTCAAGTTATCTGAGAATCTGAGTCAAGATTTGTAAACCAGGATTTTTCAAGCTTTTCCATCCAGAATATGTGTTACCTAGAATATGTATGAAGTGCATACTCCCTACCCACTACCCCCATGGGATCTGACTCAACAGGCACTTTTTTTTTTTTTTTTACAGGCTTCAAGGGTATTTCTGAGCAAATGGTCTGTGGACTTGACTTTACAAAAAGTCTGTCAAAGATGTCAGCTCAAGACTGGTGGGCAATGAAAAAATAACTAGACACACACAACTGGCTTAATAAATATTTGTTAAATGAATTATCTCTAGCTCTTTCCCTAGAAACAGAATTTTTTTTGCTTTCCTTATGAGTGAATTGCTGGTCTGACTTATTCTGTTATTTTAGAGAAACTCAACGCTCCACATTCTCTTAGATGAATTTTAGTCTCTGGAGTCAGAAAACTCAGGTTATGTTAACCCTTTCCTTTCCTAATTAATGTGATCCTGGGCCCTTGTTTTCATATAATGTGGCTTTAGTTTAAAATTTTCTAACTTGGGAAACAATGATTATTTCTCAAAATATCATATACCTCTGACAAGAAAGAAGGAATAACACTTGTGAAAGATGCAGTTTAAAGTCTGCTAACTAATGTTAGGGTTTCATTTTATGATTCCTAGAAACATAATGAATTGGAATTCAGAATTAAATAACAGAGGTAATGGCAATGAGATACTTCTAATCAATCCTATCTTTAAGAAAAAAAAGCTTTCCTCTATAGTTGGGAGAAAGCCAGGTTTAAAGTGAATGCAAGTTAAATATCAGTTGATGAGTTAAAGTTGTATCTGCCATACATCATTTTGCTTTGTTGTTTTTATAGTCAACATTAATGAGGTATTAGTTACTTGCTTCTAAAGATAGTAGTTGCCTAGGTTCCATAGGGGTCAATTAATCTCAAGGAGGAGAATGGATGGTCTTTTGGGTGGAGAAGGCTTGTTAAGACAATCAGTTCACTTCCAATCCTCCCCACCCTGAAAATCCCCAATCACTGTTCATACATTCAGCTCACACACACAGGTAGACACTTGCCCCGTTCCCCTTCGTTCTCATCCTGTGCAAGATGAGTCAGTTGAGTTCTTCTTGCTTCCCCCTTGGCTGTGCTCGTGAAGGATAGCTCCTTAAGTAAGGGTGTTGGTGAGCAATTACAGGCTGGGAGTGGAGAAGAAAGTGAGTGTCTAAAAGTAATTCCAAAGCATTTTTCTGCATCTCTTTTTCTTTCTGATAAAAGAGGTATAAGCGCATCTGGGAAATGAATCATCCCGTCACCTGCAGCAGAAATGCAGGCGCTTTCCTGTTTAAGCCTAGCATATTAAAATTAAATAAAAAGAAGAAAGCAAGCATGGGGGTAGGTAAAATGTGGTAGGACTTAATTATATTGGCAAAAGTCAGACAGACATAACAAAAACCAAGATAAATTTCAGGGCAGGTGCTGCCTAAACTGAAGGGCACAGTGACCCACCAGTATCTAGCTTAGTTTAGCCTTGATTATCATCTGAATGAGTCAGAGCTCCTTGCCTTCCCAGCATCAGGTCCACTACTTGAATTGGGTGAGGGAAAGAAGAAAACACATGGGAAGTTTCCTGTCAATATGGGAAGGGAGCTGGCCTTGAGAGACAGCTGGAACATGAGAACTCAAACACTCTCAGATCACTCATTGAGACCCTGCTTCTCTCGGAACTTAGGATTCATTATCGTGGATGACTCTCCCCTAAGAAAAGAGGAAAAGGAAAATAAATCCCTAAATCTTGTATTTTCCATCTTCTGGGTTCAAGAGAATAAAAGCATGGTAGAGTGGGTCAGATTTGAGGTAGAGACAGAAAGTAAAGTCACAAGAACTTGTTGTGTGTGTGTATGTGTTTAACTGTGTTTATGTGTGTGTGTGTGTGTGTGTATCAGGGTGCAACATGAGGCAGACACAATGATGTGACACATGGTTCAGATCCTTCTTCGTGAATAAAAAGTTCAAGATCTAACCTCTAGGAGGGCTGCTGGCACCTCTTCTGTAGCCTCTTTAGAGATTTCTTCCAATGGAGAGATCCACCTCTCGTTAGATCGTATTCTATCCCAGAATAGCTGGCCTCAGCCTTTGATGATAGACTGATCTGACCACCGAGGATATAAAAGCCTGTCCTTCTAGTTCCCCAGGAATTCTTCAAAGTCCTCTGTGCCCATTCCTGCTCCCTCCCCCACTACCAGCATTGAGACCAAGAACACACCCGAATAAAGCCCCTGCACCCTCAACTCCATCTCAGAGTTGGCTCCCCAGGAAAGCCTTCCAGGGATAACTGAGAAGAAAGAAGAGAGAGGAGAATAGAACTCTGGGTACCAGCAACCTTTAAAATGTAGAAGAAGGAGAAGAATCTGTATAATAAAGTAAGAGGAAATTAAGGAGGAGATGGGTCCTGGAAGAGCAGATGGCATGGCTCCCACCTGATATGCTCCATTCATTCATTTTGGTGAGTAGATGGGCTTAGAGTGAGAGATACTTGAGGTTGATGGTAACATTTTTAATAGCTATGGGGGACTAGTCCTTGCAACAGGACACAAGATTGACAAATGGTGTTGAGGCTCCAGATGAGACTGATAACCATGATGTCAACACCAAACTGTACATCAAATGCTGTTTACTCTTGCATCACTAAGTTTTCACAATGTGGGAGAGAACACAATGGACTGAAGGATTGCTTCAGTTTGGAAATTTACATGAAGTAGAGTGGTTACCTAAAAAACAGAGGCCATGAGAATTGAAGCAATAATTAAAAATTGAACATAAAATCTGCACACATGTGTGCTCTCTCACACACACACTCATGGCCATCCCTCTGAATCCATGGGGGACTGGTTTTGAGATACCATGGATATAAATATCCACAGATGGTTAAATCCCTTATATAAAATGGCATGTGAAAGTGGATGTGTGGTTGGTTGAGTTTGTGGATGTGGGATCTCCAAGAGGGAGTACAACAATCTGTACATGATTGTTGATTCTTCTATAGCAATGATGATACTCTTATTTTTCACATTTTATTTCCAAGGAATTGTTACAACTTGCCATTCCATTTTCTCTTGATGATTTTACATGGTATTCATTTGCAATTAAGTTTTATATTATGTATTAATGAAGTTATCATTCCATTTGTCTTTTCTAGGTCTTGTGATGAATTTTAAAAGAAACAATATGGGTATACAATCACATAAGCAATTAAAATAGAAGGTAGGACTTCAGGCTTTAGTCATTGGCTAGCCAGAAATTTTACAGCCTATAAAATATGAGAAGGATGCTTTAAATTTACTTTCTGTTGGCATGACTTCACTTCCTTTTCATATAGTGGGTATCATCCTTGGAGTTGGGGTGATAGAGGATGAGAAGGAGATTAATGAAGTCATATCTTGAACTTTCCTATAAAATCAGTGAGAAAGGGTCTCCTTACCTCCATGGATTTTGGCTATTCATGTGGTATACAAGAAATATATAGGCTGAGTGACTCAAAAGGTAAATTTGGCAGTTATTGT
Organism: Bubalus bubalis; assembly: GCF_019923935.1. Classification (NCBI taxonomy): domain Eukaryota; kingdom Metazoa; phylum Chordata; class Mammalia; order Artiodactyla; family Bovidae; genus Bubalus; species Bubalus bubalis. The sequence goes on from NC_059158.1 coordinate 166,182,687, forward strand.
ATACATATTAAACTAAAATGTCCCAAAGCTCAATCATACTATAGCAAGTTTTCTGTTGAAACTATCACCATCTTCACTAATTTATTCCGGAAAGGCTTCTGCATAATCCAGAGCAAGGAAGGAGCTGCATCCTTCTTGCCAAGCCCGATGGTTGACATCTCACCTAGCAGAAGGTTATCTTATTTTATCTTGTTTCTGTATGTTGGGAAAGCTCCAAGTAGCTTATTAGGGAGGGTGGGAGTGGATCAACTCCAGTGTTTGGATTCTCAAACTGTTTTCAATTAGGAAATGACTTCTGTGTTTCTCCCACTCAGGTGCCTTTGATTAGTGAGAAACACAAATATACAGTCACACAAAAATGCATGCCCTTATTCAGAATAGGAAGGTGACCAAGTGTTCAGCTGGCTGACATCGTTATATGTTCCATGACACACACAGATGCTTTTTGAACCTGGCTGGCCTATCCTTGTGCATGGCTGCCAGACTCCACAAGGCTAACTAAGAACACCCAGAGTTATTTTTGTTTCTTATACAAGGGCCTTGCCCTATAGGATAGAGACATTCCACTGAACAGCTGCATGACTTTACAGAGCCCTGGCTCTGCTATCCTTGGAGTTGCTTTAAGAGTATAGATATGAATATTTTTCACTGCCAGCAAAGGGTTGTGGATCAATTCTAGGTCATCAGAAGAGAATGTTGAATAATTAATACTATATGTGGCATATTTTAAACTTCTTATTTTATATTGGAATATAGTTGACTAACAATGTTGTGTTAGTTTAAGATATACAACAAAGAGATTCCGTTATCCATGTATCCATTCTTTTTTCAAATTCTTTTCCTATTTATGTTGTTACAGAATACTGAGCAGAGTTCTCTGTACTATTCAATAGGTCCTTGTTGGTTATCCTTTTTAAATACAGCAAAGTGTACATGTCCATCCCAAACTCCCTAACTACCTCTCCCCGCCACTTTTCTTCCCTGATGAACATAAATTCATTCTCTAGGTCTGTGAGTCTGTTTTGTAAATAAGGTCATTTGTATCATATTTTTAAGGTTCCGCATATAAGTGATAGCATGTGATATTCTAATACTAGCCCTTTCACAGTCCATTCCATTTGGATTCTGGGTTAAGATGAGAGCCACTGAGAAAAACAAGGATTGATGGAGAGACTCCTCTTGTTTCCTTTTCTCCAATCCCCCGATCTCCAATCAATCCTATAGCCAGATAAAGTTTATCAAGTCTGATCAGCTTACTCTGTTGCTAAAATGCAAGGGCTTCCCATGACTTTTCATGTAAAGACAAAAATTCTTTGTCTTCTACAGGCCCCTGCCTCTTTATTCAAGGAATATCTCTAGTCTGACCCTTAAACCTATTCTTTGTACATGTTTTTCTTTGTATCTGATTCCCTCACCCAGATTTCCCAATTACATCAGCTCCTCTTGAAACATGTTTCCACTTCATCATATGACTCTTCTTCATAGTATTTTTCCAGGTGCATTTTTACATAGAATTTTATGATTGCTTAATACAAATCTAGATACTCACAGACAAGAAATATGTCTGTTTCATTCTACACTATATGCCAATGTCCAGCACTGTACCTGCCGTGGCACACAGTTAAGTTAAAAGATATGCTGGTTTAGATAATGTCCAAGAAGATTCTCTCATACTCACTGACAGCTGACACATCCTTTGCCTGTGTCTTTCCTGTGCTACCCGTTCTTTACACTGAGCCAGAAACTCTCTCTTAAAAGACAATTTGACTACTATATTTTAAGAAAATCCAGTCATGATGAGACAGTATTAAGGACAATTAGAGAATAATCTAGTTGGTTTATGCCTAAGTAATTAACAAATTTCAAATTTGTGCCAAAATGTGTCTGGTTTCCTTAACCCACAAAACACTCTATATATTATCTTGGCTTAAAATGTATATTCTAATTCATGAAAAATTGGAGAAGGAAATGGCAACCCACTCCAGTCCTCTTGCCTGGAAAAGCCCATGGACGGAGGAGCCTGGTGGGCTGGAGTCCATGGGGTCGCCAAGAATCGGACACAACTGAGCGACTTCACTTTCACTTTTCACTTTCTTGCATTGGAGAAGGAAATGGCAACCCACTCCAGTGTTCTTGCCTGGAGAGTCCCAGGGATGGGGGAGCCTGGTGGGCTGCCATCTCTGGGGTTGCACAGAGTCAGACACCACTGAAGCGACTTGGCAGCAAGATGCTCAATAAAATGTATCATCTCTATTAATACCCATATATAACTTTTGGGGGGCTTTTCAGATGGTGCTAGTGGTAAAGAAAACACCTGGCAATGCAGCATATAAAATAGATGCCAGTTGGACTCCTGGGTCAGAAAGATCCCCTAGAAGAGGGCATGGCAGCCCACTCTAGTATTATTGCCTGGAGAATCCCATGGACAGAGGAGCCTGGAAGGCTATAGTCTGTAGGGTTGCAAAGATTCAGACACAACTGAAACAACTTAGAGTGAATATATGCATGCCTTTTTCAGTTTTGTTTAACCCAATATCAATAATTATTCCCTGTTTTGTATCAATATAGTGTAATATCAACATGCTTTTTTAAACCTATTTCAGTTGTTTTATATTTCCCAGGCAATATGATCTCAATTACATCATTCACAGCCAACTCTAAAATAAGCATCTTCTATCAGTAAGTCTGGTAGATGCAAAGTCCTAGGAAAATTTAAACAAATATTTTGATTTTGTTTACATGCATGCCACCAGTTGCTTTAGAAAATCTACTTGGGAAAAAACAAAAATTACAGAAGAACCCCATATTGTAAACACCTGGATTTAATACTCAACAAAAAGCCAGAAAGTAAACACTGCAATATTAAACTCAATCATCTGGGAAAATACCTACTCCCAAGTGTATGTGAGACATTGTTTAATTTCACATAAAATAGGCTAAGTGGAAAACGAAGAGAAGAAAACAGATAAAAAGGCTCATTGTTATGGAACCAGCTGTGTCTCATCTTTGTAGATAAGATGAGGTACTGGTGGCCTGTTGGAAAGCTTAGAAACCCCAGATATACTGAGATTCCCTTCTGCCTATAACCTTCCCAGCTGACAAGAGGATCTTTTAGCCATGGATTCTCTGTCCATAACCACAAAGCCCATTTGCTAAAAAAAAGTACAAGTGGTTAAACGCTGAGAGTCATTGATATCTGAACTCTGTGCTAAGTGTCAAGAATACAGATAGTAAAAGCCATTCTTTCCTTTAGAATCTACAATTTAGCAGGGGTAAAATTACTTGTGAATAATTGTGTGATATTCTTGATACATACTGGAGTAGAGGTTAACGCTAGGACTTGTTGTTTAGCTGCTAAGTTACATCTGACTCTTTGCAACCCCATGGATTGTAGCCTGTCAGGGTCCTCTGTCCACGGGATTTACCAGGCAAGAATACTGGAGTGGATTGCCATTTCATTCTCCAGAGGATCTTTCCGACCCAGGATAGAACCTGCATCTCCTGCATTGGCAGGAGAATTTTTTTTACGATTGCGTCACCAGGGAAGGCAAGTGCCAGGACTAGTGGTGTTTCAAGGAAGGAAATGATGGAATTCTTGCAGGATTTAAGAAAGCTTTCCTATCAAAAATAATCATTCAGTTAAGTCTTGGAATATGCATAGAATTTTCTCCAATATTTAGGTAAAGGAAGGCGAGTTGACAAGTGTGAAAGGGGTTACAAGTGTGCATTCCAGGCAGAGAAAATGTCATCCCAAAGCAAAAGAAGGGTGTCCAGGACTGCCTGAGGCGGCACAAGTACAAGGGATCAAATGACAAGGGATCAAATGCTCTGTGTGTCTGCCCTTGTGCCCAGGGCTCCTGGACCCCAACTCTGTGAAAACACTGCCATCCCAGTTATGTCTTCTACTCAGGCGGCACATGCTCCACTCTCCCGTGGGATGTCATTTCCAAAACACAAGGTCAAAGATGAAATTATTAGGAATTTCAGGATGGCAACAGGAGATCATTAAACCAGGCATAGGAGTCTTTCTCAGTACAAGACTTGTGCTAATACATATGTCTCCTGCCCATGAGGTCAGTTCCACATTAGCACAGTTTTAGTATAGAAGAAAGTGATGTACAATCAAAAACACTTCGTTTTCCTCTCTATTCTACCCAATTTTTAAAAATTTTCTCTTTTGATTAGTTTATTTTTTATAGTAGGTCCTTCTTGATTATCTTTATTATTTTAATTTTTTGGCTCTCCATTTTAAACACAGCAGTGTGTGCATACCAATTTGAAACCCCCAGTCTTTTCCTCCTTCAGCCCCACCTCCACCCTCACTCTGCAACCTTAAGTTCACTCTACATGAGTCTGTCCTGCAAACAAGTTCATTTTTATCATTTGTTTTAGATCCCACATATATGTGATAGCATATGATACTCGCCCCAATTTAAATTTTTTCCTTGTTCTTTATTTTTTAATTAATTTACTTTTTTATTGAAGGATAATTGCTTTATAGAATTTTACTGTTTTCTGTCAAACCTCAACATGAATCAGCCACAGGTATACATATATCCCCTCCCTTTTGAACCTCCCTCCCATCTCCCTCCCCTTCCCACCCTTCTAGGTTAATACAGAGCCCCTGTTTGAGTTTCCTGAGCCATACAGGAAATTCCTGTTGGCTATCTATGTTACATATGGTAATGTAAGTTTTCAAGTTACTCTTTCCATACATCTCAGCCTCTTCTCCCCTCTCCCTGAGTCCGTAAGTCTATTATCTATGTCTGTTTCTCCATTGCTGCTCTGTAAATAAATTCTTCAGTACCATTTTTCTAGATTCTGTATATGAGCTTTAGAATACAATATTTATCTTTCTCTTTCTGACTCACTTCACTCTATATAATAGGTTCTAGGTTCATCCACCTCATCAGAACTGACTTAAATGCATTCCTTTTTATGGCTGAGTAATATTCCATTGTGTATATGTACCACAACTTCTTTATCCATTCATCTGTCGATGGGCATCTATGTTGCTTCCATATTCTAGCTATTGTAAATAGTGCTGAAATGAACAATGGGATATATGTGTGTTTTTCAATTTTGGTTTCCTCAGGGTATATGCCTAGGAGTGGGATTGCTGGGTCATATAGTGGTTTTATTCCTAGTTTTTTAAGGAATCTCCATGCTGTCTTCCATAGTGGCTGTATTAATTTACATTCCTACCAACAGTGCAAGAGCATTCCCTTTTCTCCACACCCTCTCCAGCATTTATTGTTTGTAGACTTTTTGAAGATGGCCATTCTGACTGGTGTGAGGTACTAGCTCATTGTGGTTTTGATTTGCATTTCTCTAATAATGAGAGATGTTGAGCATCTTTTCATGTGTTTGTTAGCCATCTGTATGTCTTCTTTGGAGAAATGTCTGTTTAGGTCTTTTTCCCACTTTTTGATAGGGTCACTTGTTTTTCTGTCATTGAGTTGTATGAGCTGCTTGTTTATTTTGGAAATTAACCCTTTGTCAGTTGTTTCATTTGCTATTATTTTCTCCCATTCTGAGCATTGTCTTTTCACCTTGTTTATAGTTTCCTTTGCTGTGCAAAAGCTTTTAAGTTTAATCAGGTTCCACTTATTTACTTTTGTTTTTATTTATGTTACTGTAGGGGTTGGGTCATAGAGGATCTTGCTTTGATTTATGTCATCAAGTGTTCTGCCTATGTTTTCCTTGAAGAGTTTTATAGTTCTGGTCTTACGTTTAGGTCTTTAATACATTTTGAGTTTATCTTTGTGTATGGTGTTAGGAAGTGTTCTAATTGCATTCTTTTACATATAGCTGTACAGTTTTTCCAGCACCATTTATTGAAGAGGCTGTCTTTGCCCCATTGTATATTCTTGCCTCCTTTGTCAAAAATAAGGTACCCATAGGTGCATGGGTTTATTTCTGTCACCCCAATTTAATATTAATTGAACTTGAAACATGAACAACTTGGAGAAGAGGGGAAGGAAATGTGGGCAGCGCTGGAATGAAACCAATATCAGATGCAGGGCCTAGATTGTGGAAGACTTTATACAACATGTTGGAATCTGATGTTTATCCTGTGGGGGAAGAAGCACCGTGGAATGATTTCAGGAATGATCTCACATAACCAGATTTGTAGATTAGGAAATTCACTCTGGTGTTAATTTAGCGGGTGAATGTGATGTGGGAGAAACATGGTGGAAAACTAATTCTGAGCATTACAGAATTAATACTTAGATGGAAGGATGTTTTACCCCCCTCCCTAGACTGTAGAGATCATGATTCTCGTGCTGGTAGATACCTGCTCTGTGTTTTGGTTCTCAGTGTGCATGTCCTGTTTCTCACACTAGAGTGAAAATCCTTAGATGCCTTTTAAAGAATTCAGTTCAGTTCAGTCACTCAGTCGTGTCCGACTCTTTGAGACCCCATGAACCGCAGCACACCAGGCCTTCCTGTCCATCACCAACTCCCAGAGTCCACCCAAACCCATCAAGTCGGTGATGCCATCCAACCATCTCATCCTCTGTCGTCCCCTTCTCTTCCTCCCCTCAATCTTTCCCAGCATCAGGGTCTTTTCAAATGAGTCAGCTGTTCGCATCAGGTGGCCAAGGTATTGGAGTTTCAGCTTCAACATCAGACCTTCCAATGAACACCCAGGACTGATCTCCTTTAGGATGGACTGGTTGGATCTCCTTGCAGTCCAAGGGACTCTCAAGCATCTTCTCCAACACCACAGTTCAAAAGCATCAATTCTTCAGTGCTCAGCCTTTTTCACACTCCAACTCTCACATCCATACATGACCACTGGAAAAACCATAGCCTTGACTAGACGGACCTTTGTTGGCAAAGTAATGTCTCTGCTTTTAAATACGCTGTCTAGGTTGGTTATAACTTTCCTTCCAAGGAGTAAGTATCTTTTAATTTCATGGATGCAATCACCATCTGCAGTGATTTTGGAGCCCAGAAAAATAAAGTCAGCCACTGTTTCCACTGTTTCCCCATGTATTTCCCATGAAGTGATGGGACCATGCCGGGAGCCAGCATGGGATTCCCACCCATAACAAGGCTATGTGGGAGTGTTCTGGTGGGCAAGGCGAGCCAGAACTCGAGGAGTGCCCCTCTGGGCCTGCCTGAGCATCTACCCCAAAACCAGAGTCTGTCTGTTTTACTGCTTCATGACTTTAACCAACTCCTCTGACATTAATAGGGGGCTATCTCTGACCACATTTTCTCTGAAGGAAATCAACTTAGAGCTCTGGCTAATTAGCCTCTTGGGCATAATAGGAGTGTTTAAATCCAAACCCCTCAGATGGCTCTCTAATTTGCCTCACAGGTTTACCAGGACTCCTATAGCTATGCATAGGATTGTTTACAGTCTCCCAACCACGAGAGGCATGGGAAACTTAAGATATTCAAATAGTATAGAGCCTCTCGGAGAGTTAGAAATCGTTAGAATAGAACTATTAGAAGATTTCATTGTTGAGCCAATGCTTGCTGCCAAGTTTCCACATCCCCTATATTGTATCCTTCAGATCAGATCAGTTGCTCAGTCGTGTCCGACTCTTTGTGACCCCATGAATCGCAGCACGCCAGGCCTCCCTGTCCATCACCAACTCCCAGAGTTCACTCAGACTCATATCCATCGAGTCAGTGATGCCATCCAGCTATCTCATCCTCTGTTGTCCCCTTCTCCTCTTGCCCCCAATCCCTCCCAGCATCAGAGTCTTTTCCAATGAGTCAACTCTTCGCATGAGGTGGCCAAAGTACTGGAGTTTCAGCTTTAGCATCACTCCTTCCAAAGAAATCCCAGGGCTGATCTTCAGAATGGATTGGTTGGATCTCCTTGCAGTCCAAGGGACTCTCAAGAGTCTTCTCCAACACTACAGTTCAAAAGCATCAGTTCTTCGGTGCTCAGCCTTCTTCACAGTCCAACTCTCACATACATACATGACCACAGGAAAAACCAAAGCCTTGACTAGACGGACCTTTGCTGGCAAAGTAATGTCTCTGCTTTTGAAGATGCTATCTAGGTTGGTCATAACTTTCCTTCCAAGGAGTAAGCATCTTTTAATTTCATGGCTGCAGTCACCATCTGCAGTGATTTTGGAGCCCAGGAAAATAAAGTCTGACACTGTTTCCACTGTTTCCCTATCTATTTCCCATGAAGCGACGGGACCGGATGCCATGATCTTCGTTTTCTGAATGTTGAGCTTTAGGCCAACTTTTTCACTCTCCACTTTCACCTTCATCAAGAGGCTTTTGAGTTCCTCTTCACTTTCTGCCATAAGGGTGGTGTCATCTGCATATCTGAGGTTATTGAAATTTCTCCTGGCAATCTTAATTCCAGCTTGTGTTTCTTCTGGTCCAGTGTTTCTCATGATGTACTCTGCATATAAGTTAAATAAACAGGGTGACAATATACAGCCTTGACATACTCCTTTTCTTATTTGGAACCAGTCTGTTGTTTCATGTCCAGTTCTAACTGTTGCTTCCTGACCTGCATACAAATTTCTCAAGAGATATTGGAAGTGTATTAATTAATACAGTTGGTATGTAGAAAAAATAAGTAGTGGCCTTGGTGTTAACAACTTTAGACCCTTAAGGTAATAAATTCTTTCCTTTGTTGTAAACCCATTGCACCTTTGCCCTATAGGAATGCAACTTTATCTAACACCTTTGGAGGATGGTGCCAAACTTTAAAATAATTACTCAGAGAAAATAAGTCTTATGGTTGACAAACCTTTGTCAGAGTCATAAAATGTTAACAGGCCTTCTGGCCAGAAGATGATGTAAATCACCTAAACCATTTGTTTGCAGAAAAGAATCCCTGGTTTCGATAAGAATCAAAGACTGCTGACTTTGCATGATTTCACACTCCCTATTATCCTCTATGCGCAACTTAGGGTATAAAAGCCCCTGTTGAAAATAAAGCTACAGGCCTTGCTCACCGAAGCTTGGTCTCCCTGTGTTGTTCTTTCTTGTTTCCTTTTCCTCCTGTTCTCTTCTGTTCTTCCTTCACGCCAAAATAATTGGAGCGCGGGGGTCCTCTGGGACCACTTATTTGCCTGGGCTTCTAAGACCCACTCGAGAAGGTGCCTAAGGTGGGGCACCTTATGCTATTTGAGAGGGCGCCTGCGGCCTCCGTGGTCAGAGCAAGTTTGGTGTCACGAACTTTATTGATTTCCCATGTAAACCAGTTATTATTGAGCATCTAATAAATCTCTGCTTTGCTATTCTAATCGCCAATGTGGTCCTCCTGAGGGAATCCCTGGATCCAACTGGGGCTGGACCCTGGGAGGACCAGATGCCATGGTCTTAGTTTTCTGAATGTTGAGCTTTAAGCCAACTTTTTCACTCTCCACTTTCACTTTCTTCAAGAGGCTCTTTAGTTCTTCTTCACTTTCTATCATAAGGATGGTGTCATCTGCATATCTGAGGTTATTGATATTTCTCCCAGCAATCTTGATTCCAGCTTGTGCTTCTTCCAGCCCAGCGTTTCTCATGATGTACTCTGCATATAAGTTAAATAAGCAGGGTGACAATATACAGCCTTGACGTACTCCTTTTCCTATTTGGAACCAGTCTGTTGTTCCATGTCCAGTTCTAACTGTTGCTTCCTGACCTGCATACAGATTTCTCAAGAGGCAGGTCAGGTGGTCTGGTATTCCCATCTCTTTCATAATTTTCCACAGTTTATTGTGATCCACACAGTCAAAGGCTTTGGCATAGTCAATAAAGCAGAAATAGATGTTTTTCTGGAACTCTCTTGCTTTTTTGATGACCCAGTGGATGTTGGTAATTTGATCTCTGCTTCCTCTGCCTTTTCTAAAACCCGCTTGAACATCTGGAAGTTCACGGTTCACTTATTGCTGAAGCCTGGCTTGGAGAATTTTAAGCATTACTTTACTAGCATGTGAGATGAGTGCACTTGTGTGGTAGTTTGAGCATTCTTTGGCATTGTGTTTTTTGGGTATTGGAATAAAAACTGACCTTTTCCAGTCCTGTGGTCACTGCTGAGTTTTCCAAATTTGTTGGCATATTGAGTGCAGCACTTTCACAGCATCATCTTTCAGGATTTGAAGTGGCTCAACTGGAATTCCATCACCTCCACTATCTTTGTTCGTAGTGATGCTTCCTAAGGCCCACTTGACTTCACATTTCAGGATATCTGGCTCTAGGTGAGTGATCACACCATCGTGGTTATCTGGGTCATGAAGATCTTTTTTGTGCAGTTCTTCTGTGTATTCTTGCCACCTCCTCTTAATATCCTCTGCTTCTGTTAGGTCCATACCATTTCTGTCCTTTATTGAGCCCATCTTTGCATGAAATGTTCCCTTGATATCTCTAATTTTCTTAAAGATATCTCTAGTCTTTCTCATTCTATTGTTTTCCTCTGTTTCTTTGCATTTTAAAGAGTAGATGCTTAATATCTCCTTCTTGTCAAGCTGAGGTTGCCTTAGCTATTTGAGTAATCACATCAAAATCTTAATTCATAGAGGTCTCAATCTGAATCCAACCAAAATTATGGGATTCTCTGGCAACTTAGCAGTAAAGAATCCACCTGTTGGTGTAGGAGACCCAGGTTCAATCGATGAGTTTGGAAGATCCCCAGAAGAAGGAAATGGCAACCCACTCTGCTATTCTTGCCTGGGAAATCCCATGGACAGAGGAGCTCGACAGGCTAAATGCCATGGGGTTGCCAAAGAGTGAAACATGACTAAGTGACTAAGCAACAACTTGTTTTCAGAAGTAAATCAGTTTAGTAAGGAGAGAAGGGCTACCCATGTTCACCAATGCTCTGGAAAGAAGTTAAATACCTGTGTGTGATCTTCACAAAGAAAAAGTAAAAACAAACCATTGTGTTGAGTAATAAATGCATTAACTAAAGTGAAAGTGAAAGTGTTAGTCGTGTCTGACTCCTTGTGACCCCATGGACTATAGCCCACCAGGCTCCTCTGTTCATGGGATTTCCCAGGCAAGAATACTGGAGTGGGTAGCCATTCCCTTCTCCAGGGATCTTCCCAACCCAGGGATCAATTCTGCCTCCTATATTGCAGGCAGATTCTTTACCATCTGAGCCACAAAGAAAGTCCATTAAATCAAATCAAGTAGTAAATCAATATACAGGTCTCCACTGATAAAGGAAATCGTATTATAGTTCTATTTATAGAGCAGAAGTTGATGCCTGTAGCTTTGGTACTTTGGGTCGATATCTGTTATTGCATAGGTTTGCAATGTCACAGTCAAGAGGGATTGGGGCGTCTAATATGAACAGGATGGAGTTTTGTTTTCAGCTGCCACATTAGACTCACCTGGGAAAGTTTAAAAATTACCCTTGCCTGAGTTTTAGCACAACTGAATTTAATTTCTTGGAGTGAGACTTGGATATCTAAAATTTCCCAAGCTTTGTTGATTTGTATCCTTCATTTGAAAGTGATTCGTATCCCAACAGTTGTACCTTTTTCAGAATGTCATACAAATGTAACCAGAATTGTTAATCTCTAGCACCAGGTTTGTTTCATATTACATTATATTTTTGAGAGTCATCATACTGTTGAAAGTAACAGTAGTTCATTTCTTTATGCTCTATTGAAAATGCTGAGAAGTATTCAATGGTATGATAATCTACACCACAATTCATTTGTCCACTCACCAGTTTCTCCATTCACTAAACTTTAAAAATCTTTCCAGTTGATTGTAGAGTACAACAAGGGTTGAGAAACACTGAAAACCTGAATTATGAATATTACTTTGCATTACCAAATCCCTTCACATGCCTCAGTTATCATACTTGTACTCATTGACTGAACATGATATATGTGGGGAAAGTTAGAATTACCAGAGACTAGTCTATAGACCATGCTATCTGACGCACATGGAAACTTTGAGTCATGTCTGCTTAACCATAATTTTATATTTGATGTTATGTAAAAACTATATGTACTTTCAATTGCCTAAAAAATTAGTACCACACACATCCAAATATCCCTGTTATCAATAGGCTTGGATATGTTGGTGGAAGATTTATGAATAAAGACATTATTCACGTTCCAAATCATCTTCTCTTATCCATAAATGGAAAGTGTGCGTCTGTAAAGAGAGATCAGTTTTTGGACCCATACTTATTAAACTATCTAACATGTACATATTTCTGACGACTTGGAAAGCATTATGAGAGTGCTTCAGTATCCAAATCTGTAAGTTATGATTAAGAACAATTTATAAGGTCACAGACATTTCCTACATAAATGCTTGGTTGTGACAGTTCATCTATGCCTTTCCAATCCTTTAAAGGCAACACTTAAAAGCAGTAGGATCAGAAATATCCTAGAAACTTCAACATCACAATGAAAGATGTTATTTACCAGTTTTGTTTTTGTTTTTTTTTTTTTTTAAGTAAGTTTCAGGTGCAGTTTTTAAATTGCTGTGATTTAATAGTGTAGGGGGATATTACATTTAGAGCAACTGAGAGTTATAATGGCATGTCTGGGGGCCCTGAAAACTCGAGATTTTAAAAAGAAATACGCTACTTGAGAACAAAGAATTGAATTTGGCCTACAGAAAATAAAATACCATTTGAGGGACTTTCTCTGAGTTAAATGAAACTTGAACTTTATTCTTTAAAAAAGAAGGAAGTGCATATGGTTATGTGATAATGAGGCAACATCAAGGACAATCTGAATTACAAGTAATTCTTACTGATATTCTTATACCTTATGACCTCTCTTCACCCTGAAAATGAAAACTGAACTCTGGATCCATCACTATCTATGGATTTTGTAATCTCTTGACCTCAGGAAACAAAAAGTTTACCTAAAATTTCTAATTTCTCTTATCTGTCCCTTCAGAAAAAATCCCTTTACAGGATTGTTATGAATGTTGTTTAGTCTCTAAGTCGTGTCTAAGGCTTTTGCAATCCCATGGACTGTAGCCCACCAGACTTCTCTGTCCATGGGATTTTCCAGGCAGGAATACTGGAATGGGTTGTCATTTCCTGCTCCACAGAATCTTTCTGACTTAGGGATTAAACCGAGTCTCCTGTATTGCAGGCAGATTCTTTAACACTAAGCTACCCAGGCAGCCCATTGTTATAAATAGACTTTGCTTTTTAGTCTTTGCAAGTTAATGGATGATATCAGATTTGAACGGTTAAGAAACTTAATGAGACTTATTTCTCATCCCTTTGCAGGTCATTTCATTTATCTTGCTGCAAAATTTTTCTTTTGGCAACCAAAGGAGAATGAAACTGATTTCCCAGGAGATCTGAATTCTGTTCCCTCCACATATGTGCACACACAGACATATTATTGAAGGAATCCCTGATTTCTAAGGACATGCCAAACCTTGCAAAGATAACAATGATGTAATTCTAAAGTGAATGAAATTTGCATCCTATGAAAGGTGGGGAAAGCTTAAAAAGAATTACTTCAGGAATTAAAAATAATCTTTAAAAAGTGAGATTAACTTGGAAAGGGAGGGTCAGTTCTTTGTTTATGAGGAACTTATTATTTCAAGTTAATATCTAATTAAGTTGCTTAAGGCTTGTGTACTGGGTTGAGTAGTGTCTCCCCACTTTTTTTGGAACCATAAAATCTGGCCTTATTTGGAAATATGTTCATTATGCATGTAATTGGTTAACATAATGTCATATTAGAGTAGAATGAGCCCTCAATTCAATATGACTAGTGTCCTTGCAAGAGAGCGTAAGAGACACAGAGACACAACATGGAGGGAAGACAGACAAGTGAAGACCAAAGCAGAGCTTGAAGTTACACTGACACAAGTCGAGGAACACCTAGGGCTTCTAGAAATTGGAAGAGGCAAGGAAGGAACTTCCTGTAGAGGCTGAGATGGGAAAATGATCCTGCCAACATGTTGATACTGGAATTTTAATCTATAGCACAGTCAGATAACAAATTTCCTTTGCTTTAAGTCATCCAATTGTGGGCACTTTGCTTACAGTATTCCTAGGAAATGAATACAGCTTGCCTCTGATTTTCAGCCAAAGTGAGCATTAACAGCTTACCATTCTATAGGCTCAGATATGCAGATGACACCACCCTTATGGCAGAAAACAAAGAGGAACTAAAGATCCTCTTGATAAAATTGAAAGAGGAGAGTGAAAAATCTGGCTTAAAACTCAACATTCAAAAAACCAAGATCAAGGCATCTGGTCCCATCACTTCATGGAAAATAGATGGGGAAACAATGGAAACAGTGACAACCTTTATTTTCTTGGGCTCCAAAATCACAGCAGATGGTGACTGTTTCTTGGAAGGAAAGCTATGACAAACCTAGACAGCATATTAAAAAGCAGAGACTTTACTTTGCCAACAAAGGTCCGTCTAGTCAAAGCTATAGTTTTTCCAGTTACCATGAGTGGATGTGAGAGTCGGACTATAAAGAAAGCTGAGGGCCGAAGAATCGATGCTTTTGAACTGTGGTGTTGGAGAAGACTGTTGAGAGTCCCTTGGACTGCAGGGAGATCCAACCAGTCCATCCTAAAGGAAATCAGTCCTGAATATTCATTGGAAGGACTGATGCTGAAGCTGAAGCTCCAATCTTTTGGCTGCCTAATATAAAGAACTGACTCATTGGAAAAGACCCTGATGCTGAGACAGATTGAAGGCAGGAGAAGGGGATGACAGAGGATGAGATGGTTGGATGGCATCATTGACTCAATGGAGCTGAGTTTGAGGAAGCTCTGCAAGTTTGTTTTGGGCAGGGAAGCCTGGCATGCTGCAGTCCATGGGGTCGCAAAGAATAGGACACAGCTGAACTGAAGTGAACTGAAACAAAGATCTATCATCCCTTAATGGTAAACAAAAGACTCAATCTTGCCCTGGAGTGAAATCCAAACACTAAACAGCATCAATGAGCCACCCAAGGCTACAAGTTCTCCCATCAAGACACAGAATTAGCCAACAGTGTATTCCAGTGACCCCTAATTTTCTTTCTGCTTTCTAACTCTACATCAAGTAATGTCAACAAGTAATTGGTCCTCTTCAGTTCAGTTCAGTCGCTCAGTCGTGTCCTCTTACCTTATGTCAAAACCGCAAAAGCTAGTGAAATTGTTTATCTCAGCGTAGGACTTGAACCCATGTGCTGGGACTCAATCCCAGCCAAAATCCAGCTTGAAACTTGAACCCACATGGCTGGGACTCAAACCCGGCCAAAATCCGTGGTACCTGTTTTCAGGGCCTAATAAAGCTCAGGTTCTTGATGTCTCATTGCAGAAAGAATTCAGTGAGAGACAAAGTGATAGGTAAGAAGTTGATTTATTCAGATTCAGAGAGAAGCACACTCCACAGAGTATGGGCCATCGCAAAGGGTGTGTGTGGCCTTGAAATGTCACCACATTTCAATGGTTAGTATTTGTAGGTTAGTGTGGTTAGTTATGGTTAGTATGGTTATTTCACATGGTTAGTATATATAGGCTGGGTAATTTCATATGCTAATGAATGAGAGGATTATTCCAACTATTTTTGGGAAGGGGTGGAAATTTCCAGAATTTGGGCCACCACCCACTCCTTGTTCTTTTGCCAGTGCCTTGGAACTATCATGGCACATCTGGATGTGTCATTTCACTTGCTGATCCAGGATCAAGGTCTAGTCTTGTCTGCCATCTTGGTCCTTCTTGATTCTAATTGGTTTATGTTGTGCCCTCGGGCTATGTCATTCTTTTCAAAAGTTGTGTCCTCCCCCTTCCCTCCTGTTACCTCCCCCCCTTCAGAGATTTTACTCTGATATTCTTATAGGAAGCAGAAGGGTGAAGGTCCATCTTCTGTAATTGCTTCAAGGCTGAGTTAGAGGTGTTGACCCTACCTATCAGGGAGTAAAATCTCTGGATACCTGACTAGGGGCCCAGGAGCAGGGAAGCTCCTTGTTTTAGTCCACAAGGGCTGAAATCCCTACATAGCATCATCTTGATGTATAACTGTTATAACTGGTTGCTTAGCCTTCCTATGTATCTTCTTGATGATGAAACATTTTTTTGTATCAGCACCAGTGTCCAGAAATACCTATAAATGACAAAAGACTGAAAAGGCATGGTCAAACATGTGACTATAGTGTACGATAAAGCTTGGTTATAATAACCAGAATTACAAATGATCACAATTAGTATAACATACCAAATAACCCTGATTAAATATTTCTCTTTGAGATACCTTAAGACCCCTCTAACTAACATCCCAAAGTTAGTTTTTAGCCACATAAGATCATAAGTCACTGAGACAATACTTAATCCCTAACCTAAAGGTTTTTTCCCCTAAAGATCTCAAAAGCAAATACAAATCACTTACAGGCAAAGAAACTCATCTCAATCTGTTTGTCAAAAACAGTATTTCAAGAATACTTTGGAAGGAGAAATCAAATGCAGTCTTATCCTAGCTCATTCCTAACAAAACCCATTTAAACTAATCCTGATGATATGTAACTCTTTGCCTAATTTAATCACACCAAAAAGCTTAAACCACTTTCAATATCAGATATCAGTTTTGTCCTGAATATTTTCCAGGTAACATGAGCCTGAAATTCATTCTGGCCAGATTATTTTGTATTTTTGAGTATTTGTATGAGTATTTAATTTCTCTTAAGTCAATTAGAACTGCTTTATGAATTAATTTTTGGCAATATCATACGTCTATAACACACATATAGACATTTATGAATGCACAAACAGAGGCCTCATAGCTCTTGTTACAGAATTTCAGCCATGATCTTGAGAACCCAAACCATTTTCCCAGAATAGTTTTTAAATCTGGGAGAGTTTCATTATCATTTTGTATATATTGAGGTAATCTGAAAGGTGGGATTATCTTTTGAAGCAAGTTCTTTGTTACTCCTAAGGCCTGTTCTAGCCGTGTGGGAAAACTCTCTACCCATCCAGTGAATGTGCTTACCTTTAAGACTTGAGCATCTGAGTAAAATCAATTAGCCAGTTCTTCATTTTGTTTCCTTGGTGTTGAATGGGTCTACATCATGGAGGAGGGGGTGGTATTGTTCCAGGGTTATTTTGTAAACATGTGTCACATGATTTGGGAATAGGGGCCACCAGCATTTTGTTCCTTTAAAGATCAGTTGGAGAAGGGATAGGCTACCCATGCCAGCATTCTTGGGCCTGTGGGCTCAGCTGGTAAAAATCCACCTGCAATGCAGGAGACCTGGGTTCGATCCCTGGATTGGGAAGATCCCCTGGAGAAGGGAACAGTTACCCACTCCAGTATTCTGGCCTGGAGAATTCCATGGATTGTATAGTCCACGGGGTCGCAAAGAGTCCGACATGGCTGAGTGACTTTCACTTTCACCCACAAACAACCTTTGTAGTAAATTCCAAAGAGCTTTCCAAAGAATTTAACATCTGTAGTGAGCAGTTGCACTAGAACTTGAAAAGTTGGGGAGAAATATGGAATCTACTAAATGCATAATTTGCTACCTGCATGTTATTCTTTTTTAACTCTTTAATAAAAATTAAAATTACATGCTTTCAAGATAAATGAAAAATCATTACTAAGATTAAATTTACAGAAGAAAAACCAAAACTCTTTTGAACAGAAATTCTGTTTATCAAGAGCTTTTCAATCACATAAATCTGAAATTGCATTTATATTAAGTAAATGAGGCAGTTAATTGGTTGAAGGATTTGAAATGGAAATTCTAAATCACTCCTTTTATATTTCAGACTATCAGGATCTTTATATTTGCACAGTGCATATACAATTTATGCAAACGAGATAACTCATGCATGCTTCATATAAATACAGAAGTTTGTGATTATAATTACAGGTTTTTCTTTTATTTTCTTTACAAATCATTTTGGAGCTTGAAAAATTTAAGAAGCACACAAAAGATTAGAGAATAATGTAACAATTACCTGCGCAGCTATTCCCTAACATTAAAAAACTTTGTAATATTTCTGTGTAATATTAGTATGAATAAAATACCTAAAGCATTACTGACCAAACTGTAGGCTTTCTTTATTTGCTTCTTGAGCCCTTAGAGGCCATCAGCAGCATGTTTCCCTTTAGTCTTTTTCTCCCTGTTATTTATAGTTCCTTGATTATGTATATGTAAATACGTACGTATTTGCTTTTATTCAATTTTACTACTAAATGGAGCTTCCCATGTGACTCAGTTGGTAAAGAATCCATTGGCCAGTGAAGGAGACTCAAGAGACATGGGTTCAATCTGTGAGTTGGGAAGATCCCCTGGAGAAGGAAATGGGAATCCACTCCAGTATTCTTACCTGGAAAATCCCGTGAGAAAGGAACTTGCTGGGCTACAGTCCATGGGGTTGCAGAGACTTGGACATGACTGAGCACAAATAAGGACCGATTTTTACTACTAAAATAGGATTCTATCATTTGCATATAAAACAGTTTCTTTTAGATATTTCCCAAATCATAAATTATTTATTTATTCCTCAGTATTGATAATATTGAGGGTATTATAATATTTTAAATATTATACATGATATATGTTTTTTCTTTCATATTTGATAAATGGTATTGTTGGGATGAGGAAGTTACAATTTTTATATGTTAGCCTTCCTGAATTCTGTTCTTATTAGTTTTAACTTTTTTTTCTGGAGAATATTGTAAGCTTTCTATTTAGGCAATAATATCATTTGCATAAAAAGAGTTTTTCTCATTCTTTCTTTGTACTGCTTATTGAATGACTTGATATCTCTATGAAGGAGACATAATGTCAGGTTTCCAGTAGGGTGGAGTGTTCCTGACATTAACAGGAATGTTTCTGATGCTACAAAAATAAGCATAATGGTCTTTAGGAGCACAACATTCTAGTAAGTTACTATTATATATTTCTTCAGAGCCAGGCCAATAGGAGAAAGATACTGAGAGATTCTAAAGCTTTGATAGGAAAAAAAATTTTTCAACACTTTATGACCCGAGAAAGATATAACTTGGAGCTATTTTTCATAGAGAAATGTGTAATATATATGCTAGTTAATGACATGAAGAATCTTTTCATACAGTTCATCTTGGACATAACTAACACAGAAAGATTTTTTAAACAATCCTCTTCAATATATTTATAATTTATCTACTAGTTATAAAGTTCAATGAATGATAATTTTGATAGCAAAATAACACAATGTTTTATTTTTCCTAACTTCCTATAATAATCCTATAAATACAAATAAATAAAGCATTATTTTATCTGTTGATCTTAATTTATTTCATGAGATAATTTATTACATTTACTTTTAGCCTTTTTAAAAATGTTTGTTTAAGACTATCACATATTTTTCTATTTTAAGCACTGCTTAAGCATATCCCACAAGTTTGAACATGAAAATGAAAATTTTAGTCACTCAGTCGTGTCTGTCTCTTTGTTATCCCATGGACTGTAGCTCTCCAGGCTCCTCTGTCCATGGATTTCTGGAAGCAAGAATACTGGAGTGGGTTGTTGCTTCCTCCTCCAGTGATGCTTTTATTATATTTTATTTTTAAATATTAAAATTTAAATATATGTACCTTATCTATCATGTCATTACAGTCCGTTATTCCTGACCCCTACAATGAATGACATAATCACTAAGCTAAATTCATATTGATTGCTCTCTTGTGCTTATTTATACTTTTAACATGTACATATACATTGTTCCCTTAACCTGCAGCTGCTCGCCCTTCAATCATAACACTTATAAAACACAATTATTAATTTAGTTTTTTGAGGAGCACTAGGTGATATGCAAAATATTTCTATTGTAAGTGAGCTTTTGCATTTTTGTCATTTTTATATAAATGTTTTATATACATGCTGAGAGATCTCCTATTAAGTTGGTGCAGAAGTAACTTGTTTTGCATTGTTGAACTTTGCCATTTGACACTAGAATACATTCTTAAATAAATGGCATTATACTTCATTTTAATCTGCATTTCTTGTTTTATGCTTTTTGTTAATGAATTATTACTTGCTGTTTATTTTATATGTATTTTAAACTATGGAATCCTTTGGATAATAGAAAAAGAAAGAGAAATCCAGAAAAAACAGCTACTTCTGTTTTATTGATTATGCCAAAGCCTTAGACGGTGCAGATCACAACAAACTGCTCAATGCTCAAAATTCTCCAAGCCAGGCTTCAGCAGTACATGAACCATGAACTTCCAGATGTTTAAGGTGGATTTAGAAAAGGCATACAAACCAGAGATCAAATTGCCAATATCCACTGGATCATTAGGAAAGCAAGAGAGTTCCAGAAAAACATCTGCTTTATTGACTATGCCAAAGTCTTTGACTATGTGGATCATAACAAACTGTAGAAAATTCTTAAAGAGATGGGAATACCAGATCATAGTACCTGCCTCCTGAGAAATCTGTATACAGGTCAAGAAGCAATAGTTAGAACCAGACATGGAACAATACACTGGTTCCAAATCAGGAAAGGAGTACGTCAAGGATGTATATTGTCACCTTGCTTATTTAACTTATATGCAGAGTACATCATGAGAACTGCTGGACTGGATGAAGCACAAGCTGGAATCAAGATTGCCAGGAGAATTATCAATAACTTCAGATATGCAGATGGCACCACCCTTATGGCAAAATGCGACGAAGAACTAAAGAGCCTCTTGATAAAAGTGAAAGAGGATAGTGAAAAGTTGGCTTAAAACTCAATATTCAGAAAACTAAGATCATGGCATTCAGTTCCATCACTTCATGGCAAATAGATGGGGAAACAACGGAAACAGTGAGAGACTTTAGTTTTGGGGGACTCCATAATCACTGCAGATGGTGACTGCAGCCATGAAATTAAAAGATGCTTGCTCCTTGGAAGAAAAGCTATGCCCAACCTAGACAGCATATTAAAAAGCAGAGACATTACTTTGTTAACAAAGGTCCAGCTAGTCAAAAGCCATGGTTTTTCCAGTAGTCATGTATGGATGTGAAAGTTGGACTATAAAGAAAGCTGAGGGCTGAAGAATTGATGCTTTTGAACTATGGTGTTGGAGAAGACTCTTGAGAGTCCCTTGAATTGCAAGGAGATCCAACCAGTCCATCCTAAAGGAAATCAGTCCTAAATATTCATTGGAAAGACTGATGTTGAAACTGAAACTTCAGAACTTTGCCCACCTCATGCGAAGAGTTGGCTCATTGGAAAAGACCCTGATGCTGGGAAAGATCGAAGGCAGGAGGAGAAGGGGACGACAGAGGATGAGATGGTTGGATGGCATCACCGACTCAATGGGCATGGGTTTGGGTAAACCCCAGGAGTTGGTGATGGACAGGGAGGCCTGGCGTGCTGCAGTCCATGGGATCACAAAGAGTCGGACACGATTGAGCAACTGAACTGAACTGAGCCTTTGGAAATGGTGTTAGACCAAAAGCAAATTTAAGCAATTTTCTTATTTGAGTTGAAAATGGGTCATAAAGCAGTAGAGACAACTGGCAACATGTACAATGCATTTGGCTCGGGAATTGCTGATGAACACACGGTGCAGTGGTAGTTCAAGAAGTTTTGCAAAGGAGACAAGAACCTTGAAGATGAGGAGTGCAGTGCCTGGTTATTGGCAGTTGACAATGACCAACTGAAAGGATCAGCTTTACTGACAGCACCATCTAAGTCAATCTTCTTACAGCTACACAGGAAACTGCCTAAGAATCCAGTGTCCACCATTTTAGTGTCTTTTGGGATTTGAAGCAAATTGGAATAGTAAAACAGCTCAGTAAGTGGGTGCATCATAAGCTCAACACAAATAAAAAAAAAATCATAGTTTTGAAGTGTCTTCTCTTATTATACACAAAAACAAACCATTTCTCGATTTGATTGTGATGTATGATGGAAAGTGGATTTTATATGACAACCAGCAGCAAACAATTCAGTGACTGGACTGAGAAAAAACTCCAAAGCACTTCTCAAAGCAAAACTTGCACCAAAAAAGGGTCATGGTCACTGTTTTATGGTCTGCTGCTGGTCTGATTCACTACAGCTTTCTTTAATCCTGGTAAAACCATTACATCTGAGAAGTATGCTCAAGACATCGATGTGATGCACCCAAAACTGCAATGCCTGTAGCCAACATTGTTCAACAGAAAGTACCCAATTCTTCTCCGTGATACCACCTGACTGCACATCAGACAACCAACACTTCGAAAGTTAAACGAATTGGGCCACAAAGTTTTGCTTCATCTGCCATATTCAACCTCTCACCAACTGATCGCCACTTCTTTAATCATCTCAACAACTTTTTGCAGAGAAAAGGCTTCTCCAACCAGCAGAACACAGAAGATGCTTTCCAAGAGTTCCTCAAATCTCAAAGCAGAGATTTTTATGCTACAGGAATAAATAAACCTATTTCTTGCTATTTCTTGTTGGCAAAAAAAAAAAAAAAAAAAGATGTGCTTGAGCCTAGTTATAAAGATTTAAAATTCAGGGCCTGAAACCATAGTTATTTTTTTGTTTTGTTTTGTTTTGCTTTGTTCAGTCATTGAGTTGAGTCCGACTCTTTGTGACCCCATGGACTACAGCATGTCAGACTTCTCTGTTCTTCACTATCTCCTGGAGTTTGCTCAAACTCATGTCCGTTGAGTCAGTGATGCCACCTAACCATCTCATCCTCTACCACCCCCTTCTCCACTTGCCCTCAGTCCTTCCTAGCATTAGGGTCTTTTCAAGTAAGCCAGCTCTTTCCATTAAGAGTCCAAGTACTGGAGCTTCAGCTTCAGCATTAGTTCTTCTAATGAATATTCAGGGTTGATTTTCTTTAAGATTGATAGGTTTGATCTCCTTGCAGTCCAAGGGACCCTCCAGAGTCTTCTCCAGCATCACAGTTCAAAAGCATCAATTCTTCAGTGCTCAGACTTTTTTATGGTCCAACTCTCACATCTGTACATGATTACTGGAAAATCCATAGCTTTGACTAGACAGAGCTTTCTTGGCACAGTGGCATCTCTGCTTTTTAATATACAGTTTTAATATAGGTTTGTTACAGCTTTTCTTCTGAGGAGCAAATGCCTTTTAATTTAGTGGCTGTAGTCACTGCCTGTAGTGATTTTGGAGCCCAAGAAAATAAAATCTGCCACTGTTTCCACTTTTTTCCCATCTATCTGCCATGAAGTGATGGGACCTGATGCCAAGATCTTCATTTTTTGAATGTTGAGTTTTAAACCAGCTTTTTTCAGTCTCCTCTTTCATCCTCATAAGAGGCTCTTTAGTTAATCCTTCCTTTCTGCCATTCAAATAGCATCTGCATATCTGAGATTGTTCATATTTCTGCAGGCAATCTTGATTCCAGCTTGTGATTCATCCAGTCTGGCATTTCACATGATGTAATTTTCAAAGAATTTAAATAATTACTTTTGCACCAACCTAATAGAATAAAAGAGCTTAATTTCTGAATCATGGGGATCTTCAACTTCACTAGAGATTTTCAGGCTTTTCTCTGATCAGTATTTCAACCCAGAAGAAGAGAATAGATACCATGGAGAGGAGAAAGTTTCATAATTTTTTTATCTGAAATTGAGTCACAAAGCTACATGATGTTACAAGGTCAATTGCAAAATGCGTCTCTAGGGCAAAACCATATTCATAACCAAAACTAAAGGAGATACAATCTCTATTGCAAAGAAAATGTGGAGGAGGGTAGGATGTAGTCTAGGGCATATTAACAGATCCTGTGAAAATCATGCCTTCATATGCCCAAGATTCTGTGTGCCCTTCTTACTGCATTATCACTCACTCACTCCAGGATAATGACCTTTCCTTGCCCAAGGGGCAAAACCTACTGGATCTGTACCTCCTCATGCCCAGTTCACAACAGGATTGAAAAAGGAGCACAAATGTTTAAAGAAATCCAACTTACTATCAAGTGCCTGATGTCACCCATTATCTGGGGGCAGAGTTTTTCTAGTCCTTACTGTCCTGAGAGAGAAGTCTTCGTAACTTCTAGGCATCCTGGGTACCTCTGTGCAAAGATCTATGGTTCATAACTAATATGAGAAACATCCTTTGTGCACATTAGCATATCGCTTTAAATATTATCTTGACACTCATGACTCATCATTTTAATTGTTTTGGGCATTAATCCAAAGCTCTTGCCCTTTCTTGTTTTGGAAGGTTGAAAGACAAGTTCACTGAAAATATATTGAGGTTTTGTGTATCTTCCCAGAAAATGCTCCATGAAATTGTGATCTTGAGTTATATGTATTGACATAGCTTGGTATTTCTACTTCCAGTTTTATAGAAAATGACAATAGTTTAGTGAAACATTATGACTTTCTTTCAGGCTATATTGTTTTCTTCAAAAAATCAAATATGACTTTCTTCTCCTATTGTAGTTCAAGAGACCTGATAGATTTTAGCCATATTTTATAAGCATAAAACAGTTATATAAGTTAACGTGTTTTTCTAGGTTTTAGAACTTTTGATTGGATGTAACCATTGCCCTAGGTGGATGATTTGGAAAATGAAATTATTGATATATATCTTGGATAAAAATTTAGTCTTTTAATTTCAACTTTAACATGCATTGACATATTAGTATTAAAAAAATAAAAATTGTAAAATTTTATCAATATTTTGGAAAATAGAAACAATAGCAGCTAAATACAGGTGGGGAGAATGGATGAATCATATATTGCTAGTGCTCAGTCATGTCTGACTCTTTGTCATCCCATGGAATGTAGCCCACCAGGCTACTCTGCAGTTTTCTAGCCAAGTATACCAGAGTAGAGTGCCATTTCCTATTCCAGGGGATCTTTCTGACCCAGGGATCAAACCTGCATCTCTTGCATCTCCTACATTGGTAGGCAGATTCTTTACCAATGGCTCCACCTTGGATATTGCTAGAGAAAACATAAAATGATATATTTCTGTGTACAAAGTACTGGTAATATCAATGAAATTATTAAACATATATTAAATGTAGAATCTTACTAGTGAGAATTAACTTTACAAATATATCTATTTCTATGTGCAAAGACTCTTTGTGACCCCAAGGATAGTAGCCTGCACCAAGCTCCTCTGTCCATGGGATTTTCAAGGCAAGAGTACTGGAGTGGGTTACCATTTCCTTCTCCAGGGAATCTTCCCAAACCAGGGACCAAACCCAGGTCTCTCACATTGTAGACAGATGCTTTACTATAGTGGAGGTGATGGAATTCCAGTTGAGCTATTTCAAATCCTGAAAGATGATGCTGTGAAAGTGCTGCACTCAATATGCCAGCAAATTTGGAAAACTCAGCAGTGACCACAGGACTGGAAAAGGTCAGTTTTCATTCCAATCCCAAAGAAAGGCAATGCCAAAGAATGCTCAAACTACTGCACAATTGCACTCATCTCACACCCTAGTAAAGTAATGCTCCAAATTCTCCAAGTCAGGCTTCAGCAATATGTGAACCGTGAACTTCCTGATGTTCAAGCTGGCTTTAGAAAAGGCAGAGGAACCAGAGATCAAATTGCCAACATCCGCTGGATCATGGAAAAAGCAAGAGAGTTCCAGAAAAACATCTATTTCTGCTTTATTGACTATGCCAAAGCCTTTGACTGTGTGGATCACAATAAACTGTGGAAAATTCTGAAAGAGATGGGAATACCAGACCACCTGACCTGCATCTTGAGAAACCTGTATGCAGGTCAGGAAGCAACAGTTAGAACTGGACATGGAACAACAGACTGGTTCCAAATAGGAAAAGGAGTACGTCAAGGCTGTATGTTGTCACCCTG
Source organism: Bubalus bubalis (assembly GCF_019923935.1). NCBI lineage: Eukaryota > Metazoa > Chordata > Mammalia > Artiodactyla > Bovidae > Bubalus > Bubalus bubalis. The sequence continues at coordinate 166,208,374 of NC_059158.1, forward strand.
TTTATTTAACTTATATGCAGAGTACATCACGAGAAACGCTGGACTGGAAGAAACACAAGCTGGAATCACGATTGCCAGGAGAAATATCAATAACCTCAGATATGCAGATGACACCATCCTTATGGCAGAAAGTGAAGAGGAACTAAGAAACCTCTTGATGAAAGTGAAAGTGGAAAGTGAAAAGGTTGACTTAAAGCTCAACATTCAGGAAACGAAGATCATGGCATCTGGTCCCATCACTTCATGGGAAATAGATGGGGAAACAGTGGAAACAGCGTAAGACTTTATTTATTTGGGCTCCAAAATCACTGCAGATGGTAACTGCAGCCGTGAAATTAAAAGACGCTTACTCCTTGGAAGGAAAGTTATGTTCAATCTAGATAGCATATTCAAAAGCAGCGACATTACTTTGCCAACAAAGGTCCATCTAGTCAAGGCTATGGTTTTTCCAGTGGTCATGTATGGATGTGAGATTTGGACGGTGAAGAAGGCTGAGCGCTGAAGAATTGATGCTTTTGAACTGTGGTGTTGGAGGAGACTCTTGAGAATCCCTTGGACTGCAAGGAGATCCAACCAGTCCATTCTGAAGGAGATCAGCCCTGGGATTTCTTTGGAAGGAATGATGCTAAAGCTGAAAGTCCAGTACTTTGGCCACCTCATGCGAAGAGTTGACTCATTGGAAAAGACTCTGATTCTGGGAGGGATTGAGGGCAGGAGGAGAAGGGTACGACAGAGGATGAGATGGCTGGATAGCATCACTGACCCGATGGACGTGAGTCTGATTGAACTCCGGGAGTTGGTGATGGACAGGGAGGCCTGGCGTGCTGCAATTCCTGGGGTCGCAAAGAGTTGGACACGACTGAGCGACTGAACTGAACTGAACTGATGTGCAAAGGGGCACAAACTATAAACATCAATCAGTAAGAAAAAATTAAGGATTCCCATGTGGCTCAGTGGGTAAGGAATCCGCCTGCAATGCAGCAGACTGTCTGCCACCCAAGAGATGCGGCTTCAATCCCTGGATCAGGAACATCCTCTAGAGAAGGGAAAGACAACTCACTCCAGTATTCTTGCCTTTGGAAATCCCATGGACAGGGGAGTCTGGTGGGCTGCAATCCATGAAGTCACAAAAGTGTCAGATACAATTTAGTGACTAATCCACCACACGGTATATGAATAAAGGCAACGTTATGTAGGAGAAAAAAATAAGGCAGACATTTATATTAGCTTTCTATGTTGTATAATAAATTACCACAAACTTGTAGCTTACGACAATTCACATTTATTACCTCACAGTGTCTATGGGTTGGGAGTTCAGGCACTGTTTATTTAGGGCTTCTGCTCAAGTTTCATAAAGCTACAGTGAATGTTAGGTTGGGTTGTATTCTCATCCAGAAGGTCATGTGGGGAAGAATCTGCATCCATAGTTTTTCTGGTTGTTGGCAGAATTCATTTCCTGGTGGTTGTAGAATTGAAGGCGCAGGGTATGCTGACTATTGGCTGAAGGTCACCCTCAGCACCTAGAGGCCATAATTCCCAGAGACTGCCAGCCCATTCCTTTCCACATGGTTGCTTATTTCATCAAGCCAGTAAGAAGATTCTCTAGAAAGTATCTGCTAGCAAGGCAAAATTTTATGTCTTATTAAGGTAAAATATGGAGAAGGAAAAGGCAACCCACTCCAGTGTTCTTGCCTGAAGAATCCCATGGATGGAGAAGCCTGGTAGGCTGCAGTCCATGGGGTCGCACAGAGTCAGACATGACTGAAGCGACTTAGCAGCCGCAGCAGCAAGGTAAAATAATCACTCGAGTGACACCCCAACACCACCACTTTTGTCACATTTTGTGGATTAGAAATATGATGTGTTGTTCTTTAGTCTCCAAGTCATGTCTGACTCCTTTGCAATCCCGTGGACTGTAGCCCACTAGGTTCCTCTGTCCATGGGTTCTCCAGGAAAGAATACTAGAGTGGATTGCCATTTCCTACTCCAGAGAATTGAACCTACGTCTTAGGCAGATTCTTTATCACTGAGCCAGGGGAGTCCATAGAAGCATGGCATATTTCTGGCCTATACTCAGAAATGAGAGTATTATACATGTGCATGATACCAAGAGTCAGGGATCATGGAGCGAACACCCTCAGGTCTGTCCATCACAGCCTTTGTGTGCTGATAGGGAATCTTTTCTGAGATAGAGGGGCTCAGCTGCTCAGTAGTGTCCAACTTTTTGTGACCCCATGTAGCCTGACAGGCTCTTCTGTCTATGGAATTCTGCAGGCGAGAATACTGGAGTGGGTTGCCATTTCCTACTCCAATTTCTGAAATATATTACTGAGAAAAGAAAAAAAATGTTTATATTGCACCCCTATGTTTGTGAACATGTACGTACCTGTGTTCAGTTTTGCCTCTGAAGAGAAGCAGTGGAGGAAAGGATATTTGGAGTGAAAAGGATTATCAAGTTATTTTCTATGATTATTTTCAATATTGTAGATTTCAAGGACTGTGTATATTATCTGTGTTAATAGAAGAGTTAATTATTTTAAATTTATGGCCATTTGTGGCTATTTTTGAAGCCTAAATTAAGAATAATCACAGCCTCCGCCCCTCCTCCCCAAGAAAAAGCCCATTTATTTGGTTAAGAATTGGCAATCTAGATTCTGATAGTTTTACTTTGCCTGAGCAATTTGTCACATTACTTACCTGAGCCTCAGTATTCTTACTTTTATTATGGTAAAGTTGGAATAAATAGTGTCTTAAGTCTCTTTCAAATACAAATCAGTCAAATGTTGGATAGTTGCTCAAATGCTGAGTCATATCTGATTCTTTGTGACCCCATTGACTGTAGCTTGCCAGACTCCTCTGTCCATGGAATTCTCCAGGCAAGAATGTTGAAGTGGGATTCCATTTCCTCCTCCAGGCAATCTTCCCAACCCATGGATCAAACCTGTGTCTCATGAGTTGGTAGGTGGATTCTTTACCACTGGCACCACCTGGGAAGCTCAAATGTTGGATAGGTAGTCATGTAAATAACACGTCTTAAAATGTAGCAATTTTGTTTATAAAGAAAGATCTGAAAAGCATGGAATTAAATTAGGCTTCGAGCCAGGAAGAAGCTACTTTGCACACAAAGCTCTGATGTAGTAGAGGAAGGACAGAAAAGGGAGAAAAGTTTGAATGAGAATTAAATGACAGGAGCAGAGCTTTGGGATTAGGGAAAAACATGTGTTGAAATGGTTTTGAATTCATTCAAAGAAGATAGATATCATCTGTATAACATTTATGTGCAGCCAGATTATTTTATTATGTAGTAAACTTTTTATTTTGATATGTTTGCAGAGTTACATCAGGTAAAACAATAACTCATTAACAATTGTCACCTCTATTAGAGTTAACTCTGGTGTGTACAGGTCCTACTCTTTACTGGTAACCTTTTTTCTAAACATGGGATTGACTTTTCATAACTTTTATGCCTACTTAAAAATCAGCCACATACACGGTTGACTTCTCCCAAAGAGTTTTGAAGAGTTAATGCTTAAGTTTTCAGCCTAATTTTGCTAGAAGTTTCCTTTCATTCTTTGCAGAGGAAGAAACTAAGGATTCCAAATCACCCCCAGAAGAAGTATAATAAAAGAGCCTGGAACTTAGGTATAAGAGGTCTTTTGGGGTGGAGCCTGCATGGTAGTTGTATGCTTTAATCTTGACCTACACTTCCTCTTCCTTCTAAAAATAAACTCTAAGCATTGTTTCTTGGATGTAATTGTAAGTGATCTTTCCAGAAAAAGAACAACTCCATTTTGAAAGAATCTAGTAAGTACCACTGAAACTTGTGTGATGGAAGGTTTGGTTAGAGTCTGACTGGCTAAAACTGGAAATTCCACAAGACCATAACATTCCTTAATTGTATCCAAGCAGCATACACTGAGGGAGGAATCCTTTCTAGTTCTAAATCGTTTAGCCTAAGATATTTCATAGAATTGAGGTTTTCTTTGAAATGACTTTAGTAAGACTCTTATTTTAAGAATCAGCATGCAAGTTAGTGCCATTGTAAACACAGGGCTTGTTTTGTTTTTCTCCAAAAATGGTGTATTCATTTGAGCATAGCTGGAAAATTCAGAACCAGCCAATATTAATTTTGTGGCTTTCAGCTAACCTAAATAGGCAAATGTTGGCATATCCCCTTTAGATATAATATCTTAGTCCATCATCTTTTACATAGAAGGAATGTTCTGGAAATGAAAGAGCCTTTGTTTATAAGAGGAAAATAATGGTCTCGGTGCCCTGTAATTGATTTTCAGGGCCCAATACTGAAACAGGTAGTACAGTTTTTCATTATAGCAGTCAGTTTCATGAATCAATCTAAATAAATTTGTTTTCTTTGCAGACTTTAATCAATACAAACAAATTTGCAGAGTTCTTACCTGGTGGGGAGAAAAATGACAACAACTGTATGAGTTTGAGAAGGCTTTTGGGTACTCTGAAATATCATTTAAAAATATTTTCAGATCTTGAATTTTTTCAATAGGTTTACTGAAAACTTTAGAGGTTCTAATGCTGCATCGTTTACCAAATAACATTATTTACAGGATGCTTTGGATCATAAAAACATATATAGTTTATCCAAAGTGTCTTTCATTACTATAATTCAAAGTTGTCCTACTTTTACAAAATACAGTGTTTTAATTTAAAACATGAAGAAAACATGCATATATTTAGGTTTAACAAATACAAAGATTTTAATGACAGTATTAAGAAGAATCTTGCTTCCAGTTACCCTTGTATATGTTTCTGGACCAAGATACATGTACAGAGATTTCTTAACATACGTACCAGGGTATGTGTTTGTGCCAACCCACCTGCTCTTCTTCTTGCATACGTTTTTATTGAAAGCCTATTCTAGACTTGGCAATTTGCCAAAAGATGATGATATAATGATGAATAATACAAGGCTTCTGTTAGAGCACATAAGGAAGTATGAATGTTTAGTTTGAACTGTTATCACAGAATATCATAGACAGCTTATAAACAATAGTGTTACTGAATCCAAGCTCACTCTGCTTGGACAAGCCAATACATTCAAGAGACAAGGTGTTGAGGTAAGGAATATGACTTTATTCAGAGAGCCAGCTGACTGAGAAGACAGCAGACTAAATATCTCAAAATAGCCATCTTATGTGGGTCTGGATGCCAGGTTGTTTTATGGATCAGAGATGGCAGGGAAGGTGAGGAAACAAAGAAACAAGGTCATTAATCTTGCAAATATCTCCCAGAATGGCAAGCTTTAGGCAGGAGAATGTGTTAATTTCTTCCTTCCGGCCATCCACAGGTGGGCAGAGTCCTGAACAAAGGCACTTTAGTTTAATAGGCAAGGGGCAGGATTCTCTGAGACAGGCCATTATGTATGCTTATAATAACAAAACCAATGAAAAGCAAGTCAAAGAAACAGTTCCAACATGCAGTCAGAAATGGATTTTCCCTGCAACAACTGAGCAATTTCTCGTAATTCTTGAGTCTAGAAAATCCAGTGCCAAAGTTCCAGTAGATCTGATGTCTGATAAAGTTCTTCTTGGTTCATAGATGGCTTCTTCTCGTTATGTCCTTATGTAAAAAAAGGTCAAGGGAATACTCCTAAACCTCTTTCATAACAGCAAAGCCCTCATGATGTGACCTAATCACCTCCTAAAGAGCCCACATCCAAATATGATTACATCTGGGATTAAGTTTCAGCATATGAATTTTGGGGATGCATGCATTTAGTCTATTAGCAACATGGAAACAAAAATTTTCAATATAGATTATATTTTATAGTTTAAATCAAAGAGTGGCAGAGCATGAATGGATGGAATAATTTCAGAAGTGAGGATCAGAAATAACTTCACAAATAAGGCATTTAGGACAGATTAGACAAACAAAAATATTTCCTATAAATACTAAGAGCACATGGTAAATCTTAGTTCAGAAAAATAAGCCAAGTAAAAATTTAATGGACATCAAAATCAACTGTGAGTTTCTTACAAATGGCATTTACCCTGCTTCCTTGTCATTCCAAGATTATCTTAGTTCTGACAACTCCTGTTCAAGACTGAATGCAGAAAGGAATCATGGTAAGTGATGTGACAATATTAACTCCTTCAGGTATACATGGGAGATGGAAGAGTTTAGAACCACTAATTGTATAAAGTTTCCATTGATACATGAATGAACTGCTTAAATGGTTTTAAAAGTCATCTGGTTCAGCAAGAGGATTCCGTATGCAATGACTCATGGCAAGCAAGTGCACCTGCTCATAGCACCTGCTATGAAGATAGCCACATGGGGGTTTCTCTAATAGTGTGTGGATGAATTTTCACTGTGGATGTATATAATACAGTGTTTTGTTTGACTTAACATATGCTTGAGGAGAAGGCAATGGCACCCCACTCCATTACTCTTGCCTGGAAAATCTCATGGACAGAGGAGCCTGGTAGGCTGCAGTCCATGGGGTCGCTAGGAGTCGGACACGACTGAGCGGCTTCACTTTCACTTTTCACTTTCATGCATTGGAGAAGGAGATGGCAACCCACTCCAGTGTTCTTGCCTGGAGAATCCCAGGGACGGGGGAGCCTGGTGGGCTGCCATCTGTGGGGTTGCACAGAGTTGGACACGACTGAAGCAACTTAGCAGCAGCAACAGCAACATATGCTTGTGGCTCAGCTGGTAAAGAATACTCCTGAAATGTGGGAGACCTGGGTTCAATCCCTGGGTTGGGAAGATCCCCTGCAGAAGGGAAAGGCTACCTGCTCCAGTATTCTGGCCTGGAGACTTCCATGGATTGTACAGTCCCTGGAGTCACAAAGATTCAGGCATGACTGAATGACTTTCACTTTTCACATGCACCTCTGACATAGTTATTCAGAGTATGGTCCAAGACAACATGCACCAGAATCACCAGAAATGTTAAATAAACACTGATTCCTGGGCTACTTACAAAATTCACTGAATCAGATCCACTGCTCTTTGTGAAGCTGAACCTTAAGTAGATTGTCAGCTGATCCTTTTGCTGACTAAAGTTGGAGATGGAATGAGCTAAGTTCTAAACATGATGAATTCATTGTGGCTTCACCACTGAAATATTTGCCCTTCATTTGAAGCAGACTGAGATAAAAACAAGTCTGATATGACATTCTCAATTTTACCACCAAATTCCCTGAACCTTACTATCTTCATTTTTAAATCTAGATCATTAACCATCAAAGGAGATGATTTTTAATTCACTCAATTTTTCATGTTTCCATCAAGACAATACATATTTTTCTTGTACCTACCATCTTAAGGATTGCTGTATGGGGACCATAGACAAATATTTTCAGTGAGAGTCTGTTTCAAACACTGCTCTTATTGGATGAAAGATACTAAAACGTGGGTGCTTTACATTGGACCAGAACTCTCAGAAAGGCTATTTTTCTCAGTAAGGCTATTTTTCATTCCTGAGTAAGCTTTGAGAACTAAATTTTCTCTATGGTGAAAGCTCTGTCTAGGCAGATTTACAATAATTGCCCTTTGGTGCTTTGGGGGAGCTCTACACTCAGAGAGCCTTAATGGATACAAGAGGGTTTATTACTCAATTCTTGAGGGCACAGTGGTCAGTTCCTTGAATTAATTTTTAGTATAGTGCAGACAGTTAAAAAACAAAACTCTCTATTGGGACTTAGAATGAGAAACTCTTGGACAAATTGTAAACCTTTAGGGAATCAAAGAAAATATGTCATAATAGAAGCCAGTGGAATTCTGAAGGTAAGGTAGAAAATTGTACTTTGGAATTTTTCAGTGATCTTGTAAGCATTTTTTTTTCATTCCGTAAATAAATATTTATAGGTTTGACTGCTCACAATGACATTTTGGAGGATGGTAGAATATCATGAAAGGGGTTTTGTCAGTAGATATTAAGGTGACTTATCAAAGGATTGAAATATTAGAAACTCTTATTGCTCAGACCTAAATTTTTAACCCTTATGAAAGCAGAAGAGGACCCGAGGAAGGTGAGGAACTAGAATTGAGGGTTCTTCCTAAAATAGGGATCTTGGAATGACTCCTTCTACTGAAAAACCAAGCCTGCACTGTGAGTTGTCATGGAAATAAAATTTAGAGTGAGGGCTTATTTCAATTCCTTACCTTAGGAATTGTCAAATATGCCTCTGGATTTTGCAAAGGCCTATGGTAGTTAGTGCAGCTGCTGCTGCTGCTAAGTCGCTTCAGTCGTGTCCGACTCTGTGTGACCCCAGAGACGACAGCCCACCAGGCTCCCCCATCCCTGGGATTCTCCAAGCAAGAACACTGGTAGTGGAGCACCCATAGGTAAATCAATTGCTTCTAAAATAGTCTCACTAACAAAGGTCATTAGGCAACTATACACCATAAGGAAAAGCTAGTAGACAAAATAGGTGGAAGGACTATAAAGAGTGAAGTTAATGGAATCATATAAAATATTATAAAACAAAATGTTTATAATTACTGAAGATAATAAATAGCAGAGAGCATTAAAATTAAATGATAAAAAAGAAAAAAATATTTTTAAAAGAACCAAATAAATCTTAAAGATATAAATAAAGAAATTTTAATAATTAAGTTAAAATTTCAAAGAACAATTTTGACAAGTTAAGACTTTGCTGACGTACATATCTGTGACTTTGAGGAGGGAGTGGGGAAAGTGCCCAGATGCAGAACAGAGAAATAAACAATGATTTAAAGACCTGAGGATTAAAAGACTTGGCAGTCCAGTGGCTAAGACTACACTTCCAATGTAGAGGCTGTGTGTCCGATCCCTGGTTGGATTCCACATGCTGGGAGGTGTGGTAAACAAAACAAAACAAAATACAAATAAGTGACATCTGTAAAAGGGTGAAAGAAAAGCAAAAGTCAGAATACAATAGCCTGTAAAAATATTCCTCAAAAAATAAAAGGGAATAAAGACAATAAAAAGATAAAGCTTCAAAACATAAAAAAAATCAAAAGACTTAAAGCTAGCGCTTAAAAGAATATCCCGAGGAAGAGAGCATGAAAGGAAAACCAAATTTAAATCTATATTGATAAGAATGTTTGGAATCAATGAAAGATTTGTTTCTTTAGAATGGAGAAGATAGCAAGACTTGAACATAGTAAGGCCATTCAATGATGTCATAGAAAGGACTAATCGAACTATATATATATATATATATCTTTAAAACTACCAAAGAGAAAGAATGATTAGCCATTAAAAAAAAAAAAAAAAAAACTAAAACTAACTAACACACAGACCTACAGTACTCATCCTTTTTAGATAAGTATATAAAATGATTGAATAACAAAGTCTGAAGCAAAAATCTTAAGGGTGCCTGTAAGGACAAGGGAAGTTAACACCAGGCAAATCCTAATCAAAAAGCAAGTTGTTACAGCAATGTTACTATTAGAAACAAAGAGGTCAAATAAAAATTAAGTGCACAATTTGCCAGAAAGTTATAGCAATCCTAAATTCTATTCTAGCAACACAGACCAAAATATGTAAAATGATTGCTAACTGGAAGATAGAATTTGCAAATTCATCATTGTATTGGATAAGATTAAGGGCTTCGCTTTGGCTCAGATGGTTAAGCATCTTCTTGGAATGCATGAGACCCAGGTTCAATCCCTGGGTCAAGAAGATCCACTGGAGTAGGAAATAACAACCATTGTAGTATTTTTGCCTGGAGTATTCCATAGACAGAGGAACCTAGAGAACTACAGTCCATGGGGTCACAAAGTTAGACATGACTGCGCGACACCAAAAGAGGATTTAAAAACATATTTTTCAGAACTGATAGATCAATTAGACAAGGATTTAATAAAGACAAGAAAGATTTGAAAAAAACCTTAATAAGCTTAGCTTAATGGGCACACATACACACATTGAGCTCATTAGAACATTAGGGAAAATTAAGTAAAACATATTATTTTCAAGGAAGCATAGCACATTTCTGAAATTAATTGTATTCTATCCTACAAAGGAAGTATTAAATAATAATGACCACAGTTTCTATAAGAAAATGTACTAACATTAGACATCAGTAAGAAAATAATCCCCCAATACATTTGAAAATTAAAAAAAAATAAGCAATAGGAAATAAAAGTCAGAAAAATCATAATTATAATGGAGTTAGAAGTGAGTGACATTGAACTACCTTTTCAAAATGTAAAACAGCAAATAGCAGTACTTACAGGGAAATATATCAATTAAATCCATACGCTTGAAAAATAGGCTGACAATTATCTTTAAGAAGTTAGAAAAGGTACACAGCTAAGCTCAAAGTAGGAAAAAGGAAAGGATAGAAAGTATATACTTAGGCAATGAAGTGGGAAACAAGGAACCCAAACTGATATCAGAGACATAAAATAACCAACATCTTACCCACACGGATTCATTACAGCAAAAAGAAGGTATAGAAACAACAGTAGGAATGATAGACATATTGTATATATACATAACACTATGGACATATACAATAAATTAGAAACTTTAGATGATGTGGAAAATTTTGAGAGAAAAAAATTTATACTGTGACTAAAAAAATAAATGAAACCTTAATTAGCCTAGTATCTTAGGCTGTCCTCAAAAAACAAACAAACAAAAAAAAAAACCATAGACTGAATGGCTTATAAATAACATAAAACTTATGACATAATCACCTCCCAAATATTCCACCTCCAAATACCATCACTTTTGGAATAAAACTTAGTATATGAATTGGGAGTGGTGGTACATAAACACTCAGTTTGTGGCATCTGTCAACTCTGTTTTCATTGGAAACAAAGTATGATTCCCATCTCACACTGAGACATAATAAGATGGATTAATGACTGATGTATGGAAAGCAACATTTAAATGATAGAAGAAAATACAGAATATTTTAAAGATAATGGTTGTTAAATTAATTAAACAAGAAAGCCATTAGACTGAGATGGCTCTAATACTCTGGTAGCCTATGCAGGCAAACTAAAACCTAAGCTAGAGTCAGTTCACTGGAATCTGAGACAGTGAAATTTGAAGTGAAGAGGAACTAAAAAGCCTCTTGATGAAAGTGAAAGAGGAGAATGAAAAAGTTGGCTTAAAGCTCAACATTCAGAAAACTAAGATCATGGCATCCGGTCCCATCACTTCATGGGAAATAGATGGGAAAACCGGGGGAAAAGTGTCAGACTTTGTTTTTTTGGGCTCCAAAATCACTGCAGATGGTGACTGCAGCCATGAAATTAAAAGACACTTACTCCTTGGAAAGAGAGTTATGTCCAACCTAGATAGCATATTCAAAAGCAGAGACATTACTTTGCCAACAAAGGTCCGTCTAGTCAAGGCTATGGTTTTTCCTGTGGTCATGTATGGATGTGTGAGTTGGACTGTGAAGAAGGCTGAGCGCCAAAGAATTGATGCTTTTGAACTGTGGTGTTGGAGAAGACTCTTGAGAGTCCCTTGGTCTGCAAGGAGATGCAACCAGTCCATTCTGAAGGATATCAGCCCTGGAATTTCTTTGGAAGGAATGATGCTAAAGCTGAAACTCCAGTCCTTTGCCACCTCATGTGAAGAGTTGACTCATTGGAAAAGACTCTGATGCTGGGAGGGATTGGGGCAGGAGGAGAAGGGGACGACAGAGGATGAGATGGCTGGATGGCATGACTGACTCGATAGACGTGAGTCTGAGTGAACTCCGGGAGTTGGTGATGGACAGGGAGGCCTGGCGTGCTGCAATTCATGGGGTCGCAAAGAGTCGGACACGACTGAGCGACTGAACTGAACTGAACTGAGCAAACAGCCAATAAGTCTTTCCTAAATAAGACAACTGCTTCAGCTATAATCAGTGAAATAATTTCCTGCTTTGTTTCCTTGCTTTCTCTATAAAAAGCTCCTCCCTAGGTTTTATTGGTTTAGTTCAGTCACTCAGTCATGTCCGACTCTTTGCGACCCCATGAATTGCAGCACACCAGTCCTCCCTGTCCATCACCAACTCCCGGAGTCCACACAAACCCATGTTCATCGAGTTGGTGATGCCATCCAACCATCTCATCCTCTGTCGTCCCCTACTCCTCCTGCTCTCAATCTTTCCCAGCATCAGGGTCCTTTTAAATGAGTCAGCTCTTCGTATCAGGTGGCCAAAGTATTGGAGTTTCAGCTTCAACATCAGTCCTTCCAATGAACACCCAGGACTGATATCCTTTAGGATGGACTGGTTGGATCTTCTTGCAGTTTTATTGGTTAAGCATTCCTATTCAACTCCTTAGAGGAGGGCAAGGCAACCTACACCAATATTCTTGACTGGAGAATTCCCATGGACAGAGGAGCCTGGCGGTGTGTTCAGGATATAAGTCTGATAATGCTGGATTTCAACTAGATTATCTTTTAGGGAAGCATATGAGTTTGGCGTTGGCTTAGAAAAATTAATGTTACCGCAATAGACCAGGGAGGAAGTGAGGGGAGTCCTCTTTGTGCCAGAGATTGTTCTATGTGCTTTGTATCTCTCATCTCCACCTCCAGAAGTAGGTGAGAGAATGAGGCTCAGAGAAGCTAGAAACGGGTTCAGTAGAGCTTTTTGGCCACAAAGCTAGTGTACTTTGCTTTTCAGTGTCATTTTGGAAATAGGTATTATTATTCTTATGTATCAATTGAAGAAATTTATGTCTGGGAGTTTAGATAACATCAATAAATGACTGACATCTAACCTAGGACTTTCTTTTTATATTTCAAAACATAGTCTCAAAACTATGGTCTTCAATATTTACTTTTATTTTAGAGAAACAGTGAGAGGGAGAGAGAGAGAGAGGGAGGGAGGGAAGGAGGGAGAGAAGAGAGAAGGAAAAAGGATATTTGCATCTTCTGATTTTGAATTTTTATAACATCTAGTAAATTAACATTTTTTTGTTAGAAGACTTACCAAAATATTACTCTTTTCTTCTTACACACAACATTTTAACTAGGAAATGCAAATCAAAATCCCAAGATATCACCTCTTGCCAGTCAGAATGGCTACTATCAAAAAGTCAAGGAATAAAAAATCAATATTTGGATGTGATTTGTTAGAGGATGTGGAGAAGAGAATACTTGTGCACAGTTGGCATAAATGTAAATCAATGCTGTCATTATGTAAAACAGCATGGAAATTCCTCAAAAAATTAAGAATAGAATTACCATATGATTCAGCTATTCCAGTTGTAGATATTTATCTGAAGAACCCCAAACAACTTTGAAAAGATGTATACTTCTGCTGGATCATCAAAAAAGCAAGAGAGTTCCAGAAAAACATCTATTTCTGCTTTATTGACTATGCCGAAGCCTTTGACTGTGTGGATCACAATAAACTGTGGAAAATTCTGAAAGAGATGGGAATACCAGACCACCTGACCTGTCTCTTGAGAAACCTGTATGCACAAGCAACAGTTAGAACTGGACGTGGAGCCACAGACTGGTTCCAAATAGGAAAAGGAGTACATCAAGGCTGTAGAGTGTCATCCTGCTTATTTAACTTAGATGCAGAGTACATCATGACAAAGGCTGGGCTGGAGGAAGCACAAGCTGGAATTTCTGGGAGAAATATCAATAACCTCAGATATGCAGATGACACCACCCTTATGGCAGAAAGTGAAGAAGAACTAAAGAGCCTCTTGATGAAAGTGAAAGAGGACAGTGAAAAAGTTGGCTTAAAGATCAACATTCAGAAAACTAAGATCATGGCATCCGGTCCCATCACTTCATGGCAAATAGATGGGGAAACAGTGGAAACAGTGTCAGACTTTATTTTTTGGGACTCTAAGATCACTGCAGATGGTGATTGCAGCCATGAAATTAGAGATGCATATTCCTTGGAAGGAAAGTTATGACCAACCTAGATAACATATTAAAAAGCAGAGACATTACCTGCTGACAAATGTCCGTCTAGTCAAGGCTATGGTTTTTCCAGTAGTCATGTATGGATGTGAGAGTTGGACTATAAAGAAAGCTGAGCACTGGAGAATTGATGCTTTTGAACTGTGGTGTTGGAGAAGACTCTTGAGAGTCTCTTGGACTGCAAGGAGATCCAATCAGTCCATCCTAAAGGAAATCAGTCCTGGGTGTTCATTGGAAGGACTGATGTTGAAGCTGAGACTCCAATACTTTGGCCACCTCATGCGAAGAGCTGACTCATTTGAAAAGACCCTGATGCTGGGGAAGATTAAGGGCAGGAGAAGAAGGGGAGGACAGAGGATGAGATGTTTAGATGGCATCACCGACTCGATGGACATGAGTTTGGGTAAACTCTGGGAGTTGGTGATGGATAGGGAGGCCTGGTGTGCTGTGGTTCATGGGGTCACACAGAGTCAGACACGACTGAGCGACTGAACTGAACTGAACAGTGCAGCCCTATGTTCATCACAGCATTATTTACAATAGCTGATATGAAAGCAACCTAAATGCCCATCAACAGATGAATGGATAAAGATAATATGGTATATAATACAATGAAATACTATTCAGCCATAAAAAGATTAAATTTTTCCTTTTGTGACAACATGAATGGACTTTGAAAGTATTATGCTAAGTGAAACTAAGTCAGATGAAGAAGGAGAAATACTGTATTTCACTCATATGCCAAATATTAAAAAAGTAAACAAATTGAACTGAGAGAAAACAAACACACAGATATAGAGAATAGAGTAGTGATTACAAGAGGAGAAACGGGTAAGGGGAGGGTGATTGGGTAAACAGCCTCAATGACATAGTGGTGGATGGAACCCAGACGTTTGGTGATGAGCACGCTGTAGTGTCTAATGAAGTTGAAATATAATGCCATATACCTGAAACTTTTGTTATCAATGTAATCTTCATGATAAAACACACACAGCAGTTAGGGGTACTACACTAGGTCTCGTTGTTTGGGCCTCTTCATCAGATAATCAGTTATGTGTTATTTTCATTTTACCGAAGAGTCAAGGCCCACAGCTCCTCGGAGAATCAATTGCTCATATTTTTTCTTCTAGATTTGTATTTTTTCAATTTGAAAAGTCTGCAACTGTGGTTCAGGATGATTTCTTCCCTCAAACTATTTTCTTTGGATAGCAAACGGATGAACCAAAATGCCTTTGGATACTTTGCTGAATCTGTAATTCCTAAATGCCACTCCTGTCCACAACAGAGCCTGTTCAACAGTAGACCAGCTCATCTGGCTGTTTTCTATTAGCCAATTCTTATCTTTAATGAGCTAATACATTGAGAACAACATTTCTCCGGGTTTGTAGTGTAGCTGAGAATCATGTTCCCGCAATTTTGTATTTTGACTGGCTGGCTTCAGGGTGAAGTTGAATTAAAAAACTGTGGAAAACTGGGTGGTTTCTGTCTAATGCAATCTTGGGAGAAAAATATTCAATTTCTCCCCAGACTGTAACATGTTTCTTTTTATGGGGTGACTTCTTCCTTGTTATAAATTCTGAGTTTGATTTGAATGCCTCTGCACATTGTTTTTCTGTTGCTTAAAATCTTTGCACTTTGAAATACATGTATTTAGGAGAGAGAGAATAAACTATGTCAAGTAGGAGTTTTTTAATCATAAACTTCCTAAATGATTTCAAAATCATTTTTCCTTTTCATTGTACATAATGAGAATGTTGCTAACAATGACTTATCTCTTGATCTCTTAATACTAGACACCATAGGGCCTAGTCTTGATATTCAAATGTTCTACTTATCTATTTTCCACATGATCAGTTTCCAATGAACTTTACCACAATGTATTTATGTAACAAACTCAAATGTCTTAAGCTTTGGATTTCCTTTAATCAATATTCATTTTCCTTGCTTTATGTTTTATTTTTTACACACCTGCAAGTATTAGCGTGGGCTGCTGTTTTCTACTTTATGATTTTACATTTCTTACTGCAAACTTCACTGTGCAAATTAAAATTGTTAGAAACATAAGTACTTACAAAAATGAGTTAAAATGTTTAGGATAAGAATGAAAATTCTCAGGTTTTAAATTAACTGACATGGCATATTTGCAACACCTAAAATAATAGTTTGTGTGTTACTGTGAATGCAACCAGAAAAGCATCATGACTTATTCTTAAGTGGATGACTTGAAGAATCACCCTCTGTGGTGAAGATGGCTTTGTGCCTTGTAGCATGGAGCCTTGTTTGTTGGTTTTCACCTCGGTAACAAAATCCTGATTTTAGTTGACATGTCACTATCTGAAATGAAAGCCATCTTATTCCAGCTTCACATGCATGCTAGATGTAGCATGTAAACCAATTATTCCACAAAATATAGGGTAATATTTTTGGTGGGGCACTCTCCAAAGGAAGAAATATTCTGCTTCTTTGCTCCCTTTTCCCTACTATAGCTTGGAGCTCTGGCAGGCATCATGGGCCACAAGGAAATAATAAGTTGGCTTATCACCATATTGAAATGTATGCAGACTATGCCAGCATTGGATTATCCAGAAATATGAAGTTCACCTTCTTTAAGCTAGTGATTTAAATTTTCAAGCTGTATGAACACAAACTTAGTCCTAAATAAAAAAAAAAAATCTCCCTACAATAATAATTAATGATAATTATAATATTATGAATAGATGGCAACCCACTCCAGTGCCTCAGAAGTCCCATGGACAGAGGAGACTAGCATGCTTCAGGCCATGGGGTTGCAAAAGAGTTGGATACAACTTAGCAACTAAACAATGATAATAAGCAACACTAATTCAATTTGTAACTGTCAGACTATGTGTCTGACAGTTGACTTTACACCAATTAATTTGAGTCTCTAAGAAACCTTGTAAGATAGATAATTTTACCATTTCCTTTTTAATAGATGAGAAAACTGAAGTTCAGTAGATTGAAGTAGCAGGCAGAGGAGCCAGGCTCCTTGTATAGGCAATCTGAGTCTAGAACACAGGTTCCTACCACTAGGCCATGTATCACCCTTAGAAAACTAGTACTTGTCACTTAGTAGTCAGCAACAATGTTTCTCATGCACATCACATCATGCTATGGTCTCCCGCCAGCCTCATGACCCCTGAGATACCTAGACATACATACAAATTGAAGAAGATAGACCTGTATTGATTAACTATTTTACAGCACTGTGATAGACATACATTCTCATTTAATTTGAATTATTGTTCTGTGAGGTAGCCTTGTAAAGCAGGAAAGTTCAGTACAGTGTGTAGAGACAGTGACTGAGCCTAGGACACCCACTTACTAGGTTTGTGATCTTTTTCGAAATTAGAAGATTTCTGGACCTCAGTTTCTTAATATGTATAAATGGGGAGATATTAATGCCTGTATCATAGGTTTCTAGAAATTAAAATAGTTAATCCTTGTAAAGTGCTTAGAATAGAGCCTGGCATAAAGTAATCACTAGATGCAATTTAGCTACTGGAATATATCTTATATGATAGATAGTGAACTTGAGGCCTGAATTAGACAATGAACCACCTATGGTGGACCCTTTTCTTATAAACAGATTCTGAGATAGTGGTTCGTGTGCAAAAAGAATATTGGAGAATTCTCACAGCAATAGCACCATGGAGGAGTAAGGAGGGCAGGTGTGGGCAGACAGAGGTGTTAACTTGTGATGCTAATACAGTTCTGCCATAGGTCTCAGCTGATGCCATAGGGAGCTCTAAGCTGGGTGGGCCCTTCAGAGTTGTTGCTACCTGAGATGGTGTCTAGGCCTTCATACATGTGCTTTGACCCATCACTGGATGTAAAAGACTCCAATCATAGAGGATGTAGAGGATGAAATAGGTTCTTTTGGTTGAGGGTGATTTCCAGGGAGCTCTCATCTGAGAACCTGCAGGAGACCACCATTTGTGCCAACAGTGTCCCGCTCATTGGTAGGGGAAGTGATTGCATCCGGGCAAACAAAACTGTGCCAAGTATAGCAGCACAAAGTCCCAAAGTCATAAATGATAGATCTGGGTTCAAGAGCAGATCTGTGTAGCTTGTACAACGCCTCTATTGCTGTTGTTTAGTCACCAAGATGTGTGCAACTCTTTGCGACCCCACGGACTGTAGCCTGCCAGACTCCTCTATCCATGGAATTCTCCAGGCAAGAATACTAGAGTGGGTTGCCATTTCCTTGTCCAGGGGATCTACCTGACACAAGGATCAAACCAGAATCCTTGCAGGCGGATTCTACTGAGCCACCTGGGAAGCTCCTCTGTATTGAGTTACAAACCCATGCATACAGTTTACAAAGAAGAACATTGAGAAGTAAACAGAATGACCCTGCTGGAAACCTGTACAAAATAGCCCTCTGATAATATAACTAAACAGCAGAAGAAATTGATAGAATTTATGTCATTGTGTGGCATTAATCATCATTTTCTTTTTTTTTCCAGATGGAGATTCAGTTTTAGACTGTGCTCCCTTGAGGCAGAGGTATAAAGGAAGGACTATAAGAAAAGCTACTGAGATGAATAGGAAATTAGTTAATTATTTATGTAACTTCTGACATTGTTTTACATTTTGCTATTTTCTAAGCCAGGGCTTAATTATCTGCAATATAAATTGAGTATAGGAAGACATCCTCATTAGTATAGTGGTGAGTATCCCTGCCTGTCATGCAGGAGACCTGCGTTCTTTTCCTTGATGGGGAGGCAACACGCCCTTGAGGCTTCCCTTGTGGCTCAGTAGTAAAGAATCCACCTGCCAGTGCAGCAGATGTGGGTTCGATCTCTGGGTCTGGAAGATACCTTGGAGAAGGAAGTGGCAACCCACTCCAGTATTCTTGCCTGGGACATCCCATGGACAGAGGAGACTGGTGGGTTACAGTCCATGGGGTTGTGAGGAGTTGGATGTGACTTAGCAACTAAACAACAATACGGCAAATAAACCATCATGTTTACATATGCATTGCCAACAATTTTACCAAATAAATCACAGAGGAGGTGTAATGACATGGACAGCATTGAGCCAGAGTGGAGGAAGCTTCGACACTTGTGTCAGCGCTCTGCTTGCTATCATTCCAGTAGTTCCATTTTGCCTAAGGAAGAACTTCTACATAGGCTCTAAAGGAAAAATATTTGAGCATTTCACTGAATAAGAGTCATGTCTGGAAATTACAATGCCCATGCCACTACTTGGTGAAGAATCTGGTTAACTTGGTTTATCCCAGATTTTCTGGGACTTCTCGTTTCATAAAGATCAACAGCTTTATGTCAGCATCCTAGATTGCATATAGGGAGAGGCTCTGTGCTCACCTTCTATCTGTGGCCTTCTCTATTTCTGTTTTATTTTGTCTCTTAATATTTTTACCTGGGGCCTCCCAGGTGGCTCAGTGATAAAGAATACACCTGCTAGGCAGGAGATGCAAGCTCAATCCCTGGGTCAGGAAGATCCCCTGGAGAAGGAAATGGCAATCCACTCTAGTATTCTTGCCTGGGAAATCCCATGGGCAGAGGAGCCTGGAGGTCTCTCTTAGCTGAGAATATTGATAGGCCATGTATCATGTACAGATTTCTGGATCCTGGCCCATCCTTATTCTGATACCCACTGCCACAGTTTCAGAAGAGCCCAGTATCTCCAGCTGCATGCCAGCCTAGACTCATCAGTTCAGTTTAGTTCAGTCACTCAGTCATGTCCAACTCTTTGCGAAACCATGGACTGCAGCATGCTGGGCTTCCTTATCCATCACCAACTCCCAGAGCTTGCTTAAACTCATTGAGTCGGTGATAGCATCCAACCATCTCATACTCTGTCAACCCCTTCTCCTCCTGTCTTCAATTTTTTCCCAGCATCAGAGTCTTTTCCAATGAGTCAGTTCTTCGCATGAGGTGGCCAAAGCATTGGAGTTTCAGCTTCAGCATCAGTCCTTCCAAAGAATATTCAGGACTGATTTCCTTAAGATTGACTGGTTTGATCTTGCAGTCCAAGGGACTCTCAAGAGTCTTCTCTAACACCACAGTTCAAAAGCATCAATTCTTTGGCACTCAGCTTTCTTTATGGGTCCAAATCTCACATCCATACATGACTACTGGAAAACCCATAGCTTTGACTAGACAGACATTTGTCAGCAAAGTAATGTCTCTGCTTTTTAATATGCTGTCTAGGTTGGTCATAGCTTTTCTTCCAAAGAGCAAGCATCTTTTAATTTCATGGCTGCAGTCACCATCTGCCTATGCTCCTCCCTATCTCCATCCTTGGGAAACCAGAACCAGCACCTTTTCTTGTATACTTCAGTCCATGCAGTTGTCTTCATCCTGGTCCCACATGGAGTTTCACCCTGATCATCATCTAGCACCCTCTCATACTGCACTTGCCTGAGCCATGCTGGAGCTTGTTCTGAACCACCCCGATCCCTTCTTCAGGATCAATCTAGACAGCTATAGGCATTTCCCTTAGCCCTGTGCTGAAGTAAGGTCAGGAATTTAAAAGGAATGACTGTACTTTGGATCTACTTCTAGCTTCCTCTTGTCATTTTCAGCCCTACTTTATGCTCTCCCCATCATGCCTCAGATCAGAGTGTCTCCCTTTTACTACAGAAGCTAGATGTATGACTCAAGATGAGATCACTTCTAAGATATCTGGGCCATTTTTATTTCATCTAGGTACTGTGGCATTGTGAACTATATAAAGGTGGAAAGTGGTAAGACACTAAGATGCTTGTGGGGGGGGTCCAATATTAAACTATTTTTTACTAGCACTGCTAGATGTTAATATAGTGCTGGACAAAGGATTCCTGTACTGTGAAGTTGGCAATAGCCAGCCACACCCCCACCCTTTTCAGTGTAAAAGAAGCCTGAATTCTAACTCTGATAAGATTTTACTTTGGGGCATTAGTCCACCATTGCCTCACTGAATAAAGTTGCTATTCCTTGCCCCAGCAACTCATCTCTCAATGCGTTGTCCTGTCATGAAGCAAGCTGTACAGTCTTGGGCTTAGTAACATGTCTTGGTTATCCGGTAAGTATAACTTAATTATGGCTAGAATCAACTTTCACTCTCCAGTATATCTCAATTTGAATGATAAATTACGTGGTCACTGACTTTTGAGGGACTTTTCTATAATCCCATTCAAGGAACATTTCATGAATATATCTACTATAGAGCTCTATCTTTGAAGATGCCTCCTTTTTCCTGGGTTCTGTTTTAGACATTTTAAAAGTTTGCTCGTTCTGTGGTGTTTCTAATACAACTTTTCAAGTGAAACTGAGATATAGAGCACACACTATTTGTCTCTGGCCTGAAAGACTTCACTGAAAGTATTATATTATAGATAACCTCCTTCCTTTGGAGGATGAGAGAGAGAAGGAAGTTGGTTTCTGTGGTTCCAATTTCACTCTATTTCCCCCTATGGATTCATTACATTACATGACAGCTCCATTTCCATTACTTGGAGTCCCAGACAACAAAATTATGCCTGACTAAAAAAGTATTCATTAGAGAAAGGTAAAAGTGGCTTCAAAAGATGTTTCTTCCTTGCAAAATATGTTTATTAATTGTGTAGCAAACATGTTAGGCATAGCATAGATATATAATTGTGTATCTACTAAAACATGATAAATATTAATAAGTGCTAACAGGTTGATGTTTCATATCCCTTTGGTGAGTTGAAGCTTTTTACAATATATAGCTTTTATTCTTACATGAAATCCATATATTTAATTTCCATTACTGTTTCAGGGGTACAATAAATAGGTAATGATACTTAAGAAAGTTTGTGTTAGTTGCTCAGTTGTGTCTAACTCTCTGCAACACCATGCACTGGGGCCTGCCAGGCTCTTCTGTCCGTGGGATTCTCCAGGCAAGAATACTGGGTGGGTTGCCATTTCCTTCTCCAAGTTAAGAAAATAGGCATTTTGAAATTCATGGAATTCAGTTTGGAATAGAATGTGTTATATGCCAAATCTTATGACTTACAGGAAACTAAAATAACAGTGAGGTCTGCTGGGAGAGGG
Organism: Bubalus bubalis; assembly: GCF_019923935.1. Lineage (NCBI taxonomy): Eukaryota > Metazoa > Chordata > Mammalia > Artiodactyla > Bovidae > Bubalus > Bubalus bubalis. The sequence goes on from NC_059158.1 coordinate 166,230,277, forward strand.
GAAAAAAAAAGACAAGTTTTTCCAGATCTTTGAATATCTTTTAATTTCTTATCTTATTTATTCTGCACACAAATTCCCCACTCTCAAGCTCCAAAAATACCTATTTGCTATATGGTGATATTAGTGCCTAGTTTGAACCTCAGAACAATATAAAAAATAATTTTCAGAGCTAACTAAACAGAACTTTTATTAGTATTATTCTGTCTGATTCTATTTCTCTTTCTGTCTTCATTCTCATCTGGTAAATTTGGCTGTGGATCTCATGAGTGCTGGCTATTTCATGAGTTATCTGGCTCTCACAGCATCATTATTTCCACACCCAGCTGAGAATCCTGAGAAATCAGCCTCACTTTGACCCCATGGGCTCTAAACTCAGCCAAACTTTTAGAGTGAAAAATAAAGAGAAGAGTCTGGACAAACTTAGGTAGGAAATATTATTTGATTTGTAACTTGGGGGAATATCATCTAGTTCTTAAGCCAGATAAACTCCAGAAATACTGAGAACTGCCACTGTACTCGGTCCTCTGAAATGTAGCCATTTGAAAGTCTGGGGAAGGAAAGTGGGGAAAGTATTTCAGATGCATAACCTACATCTGTGCTTTTCAATATGGTAGCCAACCATCACATGTGTCTATTTAAATTTAAATTAATAAAGTTAAATAAAATTAAAAAGTAATCTCCTTAGTTGCAGGAGCTGCATTTCAAGGTTCAGTAACCACATGTAATTAGCAGCCAAAGCATCTTTGTTAATTGCAGGAAGTTCTGTGGGTAGTACTGATTTTTATGATGTCCACCTAAAATGTGTAGTAAAGTTTACATCATATTTAGCATGACTCTAACATGTTTAATTGGAAAAGAGAATAACACAAAGGGGTGTAACTAAAGAGGTGGTAATCTGAGAAAAGAACAGTCTTTGGTGTGAAAAAAGGAAAGTGAAACTACATGGGAAGAAGAGAAAGTTTTGTGGCTACTACTACCTCGGTTCATACTAGGAAAGCTTTACCTCACTTCTCCCTATAAATTCGACAATTATCTAATCCCAAGATTCATGAAAAGTTGTACATGTTCAATGTATATCAGAAAAAATTAAAATTACAAAATACTAAAACTTAATGATTTAGAGAAGTTTTCATTTATCGAGTCTACCTGGGAAGCCTGTGGACTAAATAATTATTACAGTTAAACAAAAATATGTTGCTTAAAGTTACTCGTCTATTTTTTTACACCAAAATGGACAAATTCCTAAAAAGCCAAAAGTTCATATACCTGATTCCTGTCTCCTTTTTTTTTTCCCTAATGTGTAACTCTGGCAATTTATCTTTCCTCAGTTTATTATCACCACACCAAAACTTTTAGTAACTCCTACTTAAAGGAATTTTATGAGAATAAGTATTAAGACAAATGTGGCTGACAGTTTATTCTAGATACTACTGTTCTAAAACTAATTCCTATGATACTATGAATGTAATCCATGTGAAACTGTTAGTTGCTCAGTTGTGCTTGACTTTTTGTGACCCCGTGACTGTAGCCCACCAGGCTCATCTTTCCATAGGATTCTCCAGGCAAGGATACAGGAGTGGGTAGCTCCCTTCTCCAGGATAATGCATTAACAAATCCCTATTAATTAAAACAAACTGGAAGTAACAATCACATAGGTTAGTTGAGATGAAGTCAATGTTTCATTTATATTCTAAGGTATAAAACCCATATACCTTAAATAATAGTGATTTAAATCATGTGAATATAACTAAAATTTCTTTTCAAAAACTTGTCATAAAGTTTAAAAAATGAATTCTAAATTATATTGAATTTAAACACATTTTTTAATTAAATAACTGACTTTAAACAATTATCTAATAAGCTCCTATATGTTAGGTACTGGGGATAGAGTAGGTAGGCAGGGAGGCCAGATCTCTGCCTGCACAGACCTTGAGACTTACATTCTAAAGATGGAAACAGTTGATAAACATATAAATTCAATACTAATATGGGTGACAAGATATGAAAATAATATGATAGAAAATAGGTTGAGGGCATGAAAACAGCAGTGGATAGAGTAGTCAGAGAAATCTTGTTGGTTGATAAGATTTCAAGATAGAGGAAGCTAGTGTGAGATACTTTAGGAATTTTAGGCTTGCTGATTTTAAAGTATGCCTATTAACAACTTTATTCAAACATCATTATGTCTAGAAAATGGAAAGGAAACAAACAACAAACAAAGATAGGTGACACTAGAGGACCAAAACCTAATGGCTTTTATTTTGTTCATTCAACAACTATATATTGAGTGCTTATTCTTGCCTGGAGAATCCCATGGACAGAGGAGCCTGGCAGGGTGCATGGGCTCGCAAAGAGTCAGACATGAGTGAAGTAACAGCATCAATAGCATCATTGTTTTATAGTGTAAGACAGCAGCTAGAAACACAATTCTGGATAAAACAATCTTTTCAGTTGCCTCTGAGAGCAGCTTTTGAGCAGGATCGGAGAGTGTGGTTCAGTGATGAATATCATCTTTGGAGAAAAAGCAGTCAGACGTTAAAAACAAACACAAAAATAGCAAAAGTGAGAGAAGAGAGGTCTTATAATTATATGACACTCAAAAACCTTCATTTTGGTTAGAAATTCCAGCTTTATCACCTGCTCCCCCCCCTACATCTCTGTGATTGATAGTGTTATATTTACAGCTTGAGGATAAAAAATGAAAAGTCTTCTCTTTAATTAGGTGTTTGCAAAAGTTATGAATGGTCAGTGAAATATGAGATAGGGTCAGAGCCTGATTTTGTTTTTGTTTATCATTCCTCCACCTGCTTTTTAAAGGCTACAGTTTGTTTCCCACTAATTGTCTCTGGCATGGAGTTGGCAAGCTTATCTGCCAGACTTTCTCTATTGTGGTCTAGGTCAGCTTCACCCCATGGGAGAAAAGCAGGATCTGGTTCATTGAATCAAAGACCTAAGAAAATCACTGAGAAAGTTTTCCTATAATCTTGGAGTTTATTTTGTAAACACATTCTCTTTAATCACAGCTTCCAAGCTATTCTGTCTCACTTCAAAGTACTTCCACTGGCCCCAAGACACACTTTTGGTGCATAGGCAAGGAACGGCCTGTCAAAAGCAACCATCATTACCATTCATCACTCTCGTTAGTTTTTTTTAAAAACCCAGAAACCTACAGCAAATTCTCTGAATAATAACTAGAAATATCTTTCAAGATGAATTAATCTAATCAATAAATTGATTTCAAGATTTATCTTTAAAAGCAGTTGGGGACAGGACTCAGTACTTTAAAGAGTGATGGAGAATGAAGAGGCTATCTTCATATCCTTCTTAAAGAATCTTCAGCTTCTCAACTTAAATGTAAAAACCAAGGAGATCAGAGATTGAGTGATGACTCATAGTGTGTGCCTGCTAAGTCACTTCAGATGTGTCTGACTCTTTGTGACCCTATGGACTGTAGCCTGCCAGGCTCCTCTGTCTATGGAATTCTCCAGACAGGAATACTGGAGTGGGTTGCCACGCCCTATGGGATCTTCCCAACCCAAGAATTGAACCTGTTTATCTTATGTTTCCTGTATTGGCAGGTGTGTTCTTTACCTCTAGTGCCATTTGGGAAGCCCAGTAACTCAGTACTCATGGCCAAATGAGGTGTTTCCATCCTTGGAAGATGCAGCACCAGATGATTTTATATCTATTGGACTGATTCAGTAGAAATGTCTTTTAATTAAAATCACAAACAATGTGAACTAAAATGTCCATAGCGATAGCGGCAACCTATTCCAATATATACTATTTTGAGTGCCAAATATTTTTCCATATATATATATAATCCTCATATATAGGATTGGAGAAGGAAATGGCAACCCAATCCAGTACTCTTGCCTGAAAAATCCCATGGATGGAGGAGCCTGGTAGGCTACAGTTCATGGGGTTGCGAAGAGTCGGACACAACTGAGCGACTTCACTTTCACTTTTCACTTTCATGCATTGGAGAAGGCAATGGCAACCCACTCCAGTATTCTTGCCTGGAGAATTCCAGGGACGGGGGAGCCTGGTAGGCTGCCGTCTGTGGGGTTGCACAGAGTCAGACACAACTGAAGTGGCTTAGCAGCAGCAGCAGCATATATATTAATATCTAATAATGATATAATAACATATATAATATAATAATATAAATATATTAATAATATATATTAATATATATAATCCTCATATAACCCTTATTATAGATATTCTTACCATGACTCTTCATTTCCTTGAAGGAGAAACTAAGGCAAAAACAACTTAAGTAACACATGAAAGATTGACACTGGATGGATGAGTGGTGGAGTACAAACTGAATTCTGCTTTTTGGGCACTGGCAACCATACTCTTAGTATTAAGCATAGCTGTTTTTCATAAAAGAGTGTTGAAAAATTATGGAACAGTCACTACTTGTTTAAATATGTGTTCATTTATTATGTCATGCTGTTTGTCCTATCAGTAATTGGCTAAATGTCTAATACTTCTATAGAGGTTTCCACAGTATACACCCCTTGACTAAAAGAAACAAAAACTGTGGCAAAGACCTATTTAGGTGAAAGTTGCAATGATTGTCACAATTTTCTGCATGATGTAGTTAACAAGTAGAAATTACTAGAGACGCTTCCAAATAAGCAGACACCAAGAGCTTTGTTTCCATAGTGGTTATCTCCTGAGCACTTAACAAGGTTCTTGTGAGGTAAATATACATTTCCTAAAGAAAGATACAATGTCGATTTGAAACACCCTGAGAATTAATGATCTTGGTAAAAGTAGTACATATATATATATATGTATATGTGCGTGTGTGTGTGTGTGTATATATATATACATACATGAAAATTGAAAGTGCTAGTTGCTCAGTTGTGTCCTTTTTTTTGTGACCCCAAAGACTGTAGCCTGCCAGGCTCCTTTGTCCATAGGATTCTTCAGCAAAAATACTGGAGTGGATTGCCATTTCCTTCTCCAGGGGATCTTCCTGAACCAGGGATTCAACTCGGGTTTACTGCATTGCAGGCAGATTCTTTACTGTCTGAGCCACCAAGGAAGCCCATATATGTGGTTGGAATTTTGAGACTTTTTATGGACTAAATGTTTGTGCTCTTCTCCAATTTTATATGTTGAAGACCTAACCCCTAGTGTGCTGGTATTAGGAGGTGGGGCCTTTGGGAAGTAATTAAATTGAAATGAGGTCATGAGGATGGAGCCCCTGTCATGGCATTAGCGACTTTATAAGAAGAGAAAGAGATGCCAGAACTTCCCCTCTGCTATGTAAGGACACAGTGAGAAGGTGGCTGTTTCCAAGCCAGGAGGAGGGCTTTGCTGGGAGCCTAACTGGACAGCACCTTGATCCTGGACATCTCAGCCTCTAGAACTTTGAGAAATATATAACTGATGTTTAAACCATCCAGTCTATGGTATTTTGTTATGGCAGCCCTAGCAGACCAAGAACTCATGGACTCTAAGAGAGTCATTAATCTGTAAGTACAGAAATGCATTGGCATCATCATGATGGGGTGAAACAAGAGAATAAAGCCAAATGTATGAGCTTATTGTGGCTGTTCTAACAAGGGACCACAAGTAGGAGGTTTAAAACAAGAGAACTTTATTCTCATGGTTCTGGAGACTAGAAGTCCACTGTCACAGTGCTGGCAGGCCCACTTTCCCTCTGGGGTCTCTAAGGGAGAATTCATTCCTTGCCTCTTCCAATTTCTGGTGGTTGTTGGCATTCCTTGACTTGTGACCACATTGCTCAAATCTCTCGTTTGTGGTCACATTGCCTCCTCCCTTTCAGTCTGTGTCTTCTTTTATGTCTGACTTAAATTTCCCTTTGCCTTTTTTCTTTTAAGGATATTGTAATTTGATTTAGGACCACCCAGATAAACCAAAATGATCTCTTGATCTCAAGATCTTTGATGCAGAGACCCTTTTTCTTTTTCCAAATAAGATCGCATTCACTGGGGTTCCAGGAATTAGGATACAGATATATCTCTTTATGGGACCACAACTCAACTGACTACACCAAATAATGACAAGAGTAACCAGGGGAGATCTTCCTTGGGCTTGTTCTATTTGTGAAGCTGTTGGCATTATAAACCCCCTTCACCTTAACCACAAGCTCAAGAAAAATGTTAAAACTGTGAATAAGTACTTGATTTATCTGAACATGTATACATAGCACTGGAATGAGTATATCTGATTTGTTGGAGTTGGTAAGTTCTTAAATTGCAAAACTATATGCTTAATTTTGCATACAGATAGGTCAACTTTCTCTGTTAGTCTTACAATAATTCCATTCTAGGTTTGGTGAATACATAAATTAAGGTCATAGCCCTTGAATTAATTACTGCGTTAAGTGAGAATGCGGTAACAGATCAATTCAGGTGAATGTGCTCAGGATTTGACATTCTACAGCATTTTCCATTCCTGCCCCTCTAAGTAATTGTTGACTTAGATTGAGTTCTTGTCTTCATCAATTTTCCATCATCACTGTCTATCATAGACTTGGAAGTATTTGGTGGTGTGAGCTGTGAAGGCATATTGGTTGTGTGAATGATTGAATGCTTGCCATGGTGATGATGTTTTTTTTGAACCTTTTTTTTATTACTATATTGGGTAGCTGATTAATAATGTTGTGATAGTTTCAGGTGGACAGCAGTGGGACTCAGCCATGCATATACATGTATCTATTCTCCCACAATGATGCTTTTATCTGGAGTCAATAACTGGTCAATCCACCTATTCGGAACACAACTTAGAATAAAGATTTCATTTTAAAATAGTCTGCCAGCATTCAAGTTAGATACTATATCTGAGTATATATATTCTTATGCGCCTAATTCCCCATAAATAGACAAGCCTCAACTTAATTCCTACCTTCAGCATCTCTTTCATCCATTCATCCATTGACAAATGCTTAGGCTGTTAAAAAAAAAAAAAAAAAAAAAGATTGGATTTAAATATTTTGCCTGTTGTGAATAAAGCTGCAATTAACATGAAAATACAGCCACCACTTTGCCATCCTACTTTAATTTCCTGTGGATATATATATACCCAGAGTGGAGTTGCTGAGTCATTAGTATTCTTGTCTGAAGAATTCCCTGGACAGAAGAGACTGGCAGGCTATGGTCACAGGGTTCAAAGAGTTGGACACAACTGAAGCGACTTAGCATGTATGCATGGTAATTTTATTCTTAATTTTTCATTTCCCACAATAGTTGTACCCATTTTCATTCCCATCCTCAGTGCTCAAAGATTACCTTTTTTCCACATCCTTGCCAACACTTGTTAATTTTTTTTTTGATGACGGCCGTTCTAACAGGTGTGAGATAATCTCATGGATTTGATTTGCATTTCCTTGATGATTAGTAATGTGAGCACCTTTTTATGTAGCTGTTGGCTATTTTATGTCTTCTAGTTATTTTTGTTTGCATGTGATTCTACTGATTCTGACTTTACAGTTTTCTGAATAAATTTGAGAGCAAATTATAAGATGGAGAGCAAAACAAGCTTGACAGAAAAATTATTAAAATGAAGATTATGCTTTACATAATGTTCACTGATTTGGTTGTTTCACGAGGATCACATTTTTAAAATGTTTTACTTGCCTGCCTGTATGCCTAACTATTTGATTAATTCCTCTCATGAAAATTTGGCAGACAGACCCTGAAAAGTACATGTGGTCTGACTGTTGAAATCACAGATGTATTTTTTTTATCTAAAATAGTGTGAGGTAACTAGTATTATACATATCCATCAGAGATAGAAGCTCATATTTATTGAACATCATTTAATAGTTCATTCTTGTTGGAGTCATGTTTTAAGTGAATTAGATGTTGTTAGCACTTCTATTCGGAGAAGGCAATGGCACCCACTCCAGAACTCTTGCCTGGAAACTCCCATGAACAGAGGAGCTTGGTAGGCTGCAGTCCATGGGGTCGCAAAGAGTCAGACATGACTGAGCGACTTCACTTTCACTTTTCACTTTCACGCACTGGAGAAGGAAATGGCAACCCACTCCAGTGTTCTTGCCTGCAGAATCCCAGGGACGGAGGAGCCTGGTGGGCTGCTGTCTATGGGGTCGCACAGAGTCGGACACGACTGAAACGACTTAGCAGCAGCAGCAGCACTTCTATTATACAGAGGGTAAGAGAGACTTAGGGAAGTTACACAATTTTTCTGAGGTCACACAGCTAGGGAATGATGGAAAAGGGATTCTACAGGAGTTTCAGGAAAGACACATTTTTCCTGTTATTCACCTTTTTGTATACAACATCTCTGGTAGTACCACAGATTCTTTGTTCCCCCATTGTTGCAGGTACTAAGATGTCTTTGCTCCTCATCTTAATGTCAATATATAAGAATTCTTATCTGCTCTGATCATCTACTGCCCCATTCATTTTGTTATTCCTTTCTCTTGCACTTTTTCATTTATTTTTACTTTGGACAATGTGCAACACTTCTTGTCAGGAACATACTTCTTCCTTTTCTCTCACGGTAGCTGGTGAGCTTACACAGCAATTACGTCGATTCCTGTGTATTGTGGGAAAAAGATGTTGCAGTGATAAAAATGACAGGGCATTGGAGAGTTTGGGAAACCACAGTCAGAAACACAGATGTTTGTATTATCTCAGTTTTTGGACAGACGTATTTGGGAAGTTGAAAGGGCATCATATCTGAAGTTGGCAAGCCCAGATTCCAGATCTGACTCCCTCCAATGTAATCTCTGTTGTTGTGGACAAACCCGTTTAGCCCTCTAAGCCTCAAATCTTTATTAACAGATATTAACAACTCAAGTGACTATTTAGATAGTGTAAGTGAAAAGCATTAAAACATTATAAAATCACAAAGGTGCATCGGTCATTTTTTCTACATTCCAAGCATGACTTTGAATTAATAAATCCTGTCTCTGATTGAAGTTTTATCTTGTAGCAGAGTCAGGTCTTGACTGAAGCTGTTGAGTCATAGAGGAAAGCTGATACTAGCATCACAGAGTGAGCTGATCATCTCCAGGTAAGGCAGGTTTCCATCAGCTAAGGTATAAGTATCCAAATCCAATGAGCATACCAAAGAGTGGTCCTGGCCTCTATATTGCACTGTGTTGTTATTCTACCTTTAGTTGCTTAATTCCACATATTCACAGATGCTCTTGAAGGAAAGAAGTTAACCAGACTGTTTTAATTCTTAGCTTCGACAAGAAACATCAATTCTTTTTGCTCTTTCAAAACAGTTGATTGACTTGTATCCCTAAAAATCCTCCCTGAATTTATGCCATTTACAAATTGATGCTATTGGTTTAACTATTTATTGGATCACATCTACTCCACCTATTTTTTTAAATAGATTTGAGGCAGCCAATATATATTTTGGGGGAAACAGAAGCAAAACAATTTCTAATAAGAACCACCTCTGAGCATTATGCTGTTATAACCCCAGTTTATTAATCTTAGAACAGAAAACAAAACCCACCTTATTAATTGCCCTGCCAAGATGAAAAGGTGGAATGAAATACACTGTATGACATTGCTGTCAGCTTGACTAAATATTTTGATGAATGAACTTATTGTGTTTTCACCCGGAGGCTTTTTAAAGTTAAGGGCATATTGAAAAAAAAAAAAAAGTGAAGGAAAAAAATACTCTTGTGAATGCAGTTACCTCCCCACGGGTGGTGTAAGCAGACTCTCACAAAGGTCACCCTTACTGAGAGATGTGGCTCAGCCCTAGCTTGGGTACAGCCAGTCTGTGTCCTGAGGCTAAGTGATCTGCAATTCTGGGACCATCCTGCTGCTTATTCTTCTAGAGAAATTTGTTACATACAATCACATCAAAGGACCTCTTGCTTCTGAATACCTTTGAGAGCTTTCAGAAGATTAACATCCTCTGTCATAGGGACACTTCTTTCTTCTTTCGCTCTACGTCCCCTTACTTTTCTTCTTTCCTAAAAGGAAAAATAAGAAAGTGACACATATTACCATCTAGCATTCCTACTTTATTTAGGGTAGCCAAGCTTTATAATCTCAACTTTCTAGAGTGAGAGAAAATAATTTATATGCAAAGAAACTGTTTTATTTATATTACAGCAAAATAATTTTCCTTGGGGAGGTTGGACGCAATAAACAAGAACAAAGTGAACTTAATTATTGCGAATATTTAACATGTAGTCAGAATGACAGATTCTGGAAAACTTGAGCTGAAGACATTTTTTTTTGAGTTTATGGGGTATTATTAATGTGAACCAGAAACTGAAAATTTAGAGAGTGAATGTTTGAATCAGATATTTCAGCTTCTCATCAAAGTATTAAAAAAGGTAGCCCAGGGCCCACATTCTTGTATGAATACTAATTGCTCCATACCCAAATTTAACTATAGTCTGTGATACTCACAGTATATAAACATAAGACCTTAGTCACAGTCATTTACTGATTGATGATATACGTATGAGAATTTTTGATCCTCATATAGTCTATTCTGTGGACAACAAATATGTTTCCATATTGCTGGAGTTTTTTCCTAAGGGACTTTTATCTCTTGTATTTAGCCATAAGAAAACGAAAGGCAGAAATTTCCTTTCCCAGTCCTTGACACGCATGACTAACTTAACATCATCATTAATTAAGCAGAGTGGTTGGATTGCTAGAAACCAAAATTGATTTCATAATCAATGGACTTATTTGGTTTTCCTTGGTAATGCTCAGAGAATAACGTATTCATTAAACTGTGATGTCGATTGGTGGTTTGTGTCTTATATCTGTTGGAGATGTTCACTTGTGAGTTCTGTGACTTCAACATTAATCAATCTTCATGTTGAAATCTTAAAAAAACATCTAGAGCTTTGACCTGATATTATCAAATGCTTTATTACCAGAATTCTTACAGTACAGTTCAGTTGGCCACTAAATTAAACCCTAAGGTACAAAACAGTTTTTAAATGACTGGAGTAGAGGATGGACTCCTGGCCATGCAGGACATGTTACATATTCTCTACATAAATGCATTTCAGTTTTTTTTTTTAAATTCATCATTGCTCTTTTGTTCTCTTGAGATTCTCAGAGGTCATAACATGTCTTGTCCATAGTTTCTTCTAACTAAATTCCCTGCAATTTGTCCTCAATGATCCCGTTACCATGATACTTCTGGAACCCATAATAATGCCCTTTTCTATCAATCCTAAATTTTCTAATAATCACTGTATTCTTTTGCTTTTGTATAATTGTTATTTATGCTTTACTCCAATCTTAAGTGTATTGTGTAATGAGTTTTGTTGTTTTTTGTTTTAGTTGCTGAGTCATCTCTGATTCTTTGTGACCCCATAGACTGTAGCCCACCAGGCTCCTCTGTCCTTGGGATTTCCAAGCAAGAATACCTGAGTGGGTTGCCATTTCCTTCTCCAGAGGATCTTCCCAATCCAGGTATTGAACCTACCTCTCCTGCTTTGACAGGCAAGTTCTTTACCACTGAGCTACCAGGGAAGCCCAGTGAGTTTTGTAACTACCACTTAAATCAATATAACAAGAATTTCCTTCAGCACAGAAATTTCCCTTTTCCTGCTGCCCACCCACCAAAATTCACATGCAATCACTTGTGTTTAAGCTTTAAGAAGTTGGGTTGAAAGACTTCTCTGGTGGTCCAGTGGTTAAGAATCTGCCTTGTAATGCAGGGGACACTGGTTCGATCCCCGACCCAAGATGATCCCACATGCCATGAGGCAACAGGCCCATGTGCTACAATTGCCAAGCCTATGTGCTGCAACTACTGAAGCCTGCATGCCCTAGAACCCCCTCTGCAATAAGAGAACTGCTGCAATGAGAAACTCACGCACTGCTGCTAGAGAGTACCCTCCCCCACTTGCTGCAACTAGAGAAAGCTCACCTGTGTCAACCAAGACCCACCACAACCAAAAATAAATAAATTAAAAAAGCAGTTTGATTGACATACATTAAATCACATATACTTATCATGCAAAATTTGACTATTTGAACATATTTATGTTAACAAAAAATACGTATAAAAATTGTATGGTCACCACAATCAAGAGTAGATAGTATCAGAGAACTCATTAGCTCAGAGCATGTGTGGTTTTGCAATACTCAGTGGCCAAAAAAGTATAATACAAATATTAAAATATAACTATATGAATAAAAATGTTTAATATATATGGACCTGAGAACTTTCAATGACTGAAAACGTTCATAGTACACAAATATATGAATATGAACATATGTATGAACACATGTAGATACATAAAAACACACATATACATATATATGCATGCACATATGAAAGTATAGTATGATGGGATACATACATTTTTTAAGAAAGAGTTTTCAAAGACATAACAAAGCAAAGTAGCTTACAACAGCATTAAAAGGGTATAGTCCAGTTGAGTTCAATTCAGTTGCTGAGTCGTGTCCAACACTTTGCTACCTCATGGACTGCAGCATGCCAGGCCTCCCTGTCCATCATCAACTCCCGGAGTTCACCCAAACCCATGTCCATCCAGTAGGTGACACCATCCAGCCATCTCATCCTCTGTCATCCCCTTCTCCTCCTGCCCTCAATCTTTCCCAACATCAGGGGCTTTTCAAGTGAGTCAACTCTTCACATCAGGTGGCCAAAGAATTGGAGTTGCAGCTTCAATATTGGTCCTTTCATTGAGCACTTAGGACTGATCTCCTTTAGGATAAACTGGTTTGACTTCCTTGCTGTCCAAGGGACTCTCAACAGTCTTTTCAAACACCACAGTTGAAAAACATCAACTCTTCAGCACTCAGCATTCTTTATAGTCCAACTCTCACATCCATACATGACTACTGGAAAAACCATAGCCTTGACTAGACAGATCTTTGCTGATAAAGTAATGTATTTGCTTTTCAATATGTTGTCTAGGTTGGTCATAACTTTCCTTCCAAGGAGTATGTGTCTTTTAATTTCATGGCTGCAGTCACCGTCTGCAGTGATTTTGGAGCCCCCAAAAATAAAGTCTGCCACTGTTTCCACTTTCCCCCAATCTATTTGCCGTGAAGTGATGGGACCAGATGCCATGATCTTAGTTTTCTGAATGTTGAATTTTAAGCCAACTTTTTCACTCTCCTCTTTCATGTTCCTCAAGAGGCTCTTTAGCTCTTCTTCACTTTCTGCCATTAAGAGTGGTGTCATCTGCATTTCTGAGGTTATTGATATTTCTCCCAGCAATCTTGATTCCATCTTGTGCTTCATCCAGCCCAGCATTTTTCATGATGAACTCTGCATATAAGTTAAATAAGCAGGGTGACAATATACAGCCTTGATGTATTCCATTCCCAATTTGGAACCAGTCTGTTGTTCCATGTCCAGTTCTAAATGTAGCATCTTGACATGCATACATATATCTCAAGAGGAGGTCAGGTGGTCTGGCATTCCCATCTCTTTCAGAATTTTCCACAGTTTATTGTGATCCACACAGTCAAAGGCTTTGGTGTAGTCAATAAACCAGAAATAGAAATGTTTTCTGGAACTGTCTTGCATTTTCAATGATCCAGCGGATGTTGGCAATTAGATCTCTGGTTCTCTCCCTTTTATAAATCCAGCTTGAACATCTGGAAGTTCAGGGTTCACGTATTGTTGAAGCCTGGCTTGGAGAATTTTGAGCATTACTTTACTAACGTGTGAGAGGTGTGCACTTGTGTGGTAGTTTGAGCATTCTTTGGCATTGCCTTTCTTTGGGATTGGAATGAAAACTGACCTTTTCCAATCCTGTGGCCACTGCTGAGTTTCCCAAATTTGCTGGCATACTGAGTGCAGCACTTTCACAGCATCATCTATTGGGATTTGAAATAGCTCAACTGGAATTCCATCACCTCCACTAGCTTTGTTCGTAGTGATGCTTCCTAAGGCCCACTTGACTTCACATTCCAAGATGTCTGGCTCTAGGTGAGTGATAACACCATTGTGATTATCTGGGTCATGAAGATTTTTTTTGTACAGTTCTTCTATGTATTCTTGCCACCTCTTCTTAATATCTTCTGCTTCTATTAGGTCCATACCATTTCTATCCTTTATCGAGCCCATCTTTGCATGAAATGTTCCCTTGTATCTTTAATCATCTTGAAGAAATCTCTAGTCTTTCCCATTCTATTGGTTTCTTCTATTTCTTTGTATTGATCACTGAGAAAGGCTTTCTTATCTCTCCTTGCTATTCTTTAGAACTCTGCACTCAAATGGGTATATCTTTCCCTCTCTCCTTTGCTTTTTGCTCTCTTCTTGTCACAGCTATTTGTAAGGCCTCCTCAGACAGCCATTTTGCTTTTCTGAATTTCTTTTCCATGGGGATGGTCTTAATCCCTGTCTCCTCTGCAATGTCACAAACCTCTGTCCATAGTTTATCAGGCACTCTGTCTATCAGATCTAGCCCCTTAAATCTATTTCTTACTTCTACTGTATAATCATAAGGGAATTGATTTAGGTCATACCTGAATGGTCTAGTGGTTTTCCCTACTTTCTTCAATTTAAGTCTGAATTTGGCAATAAGGAGTTCATGATCTGAACCACAGTCAGCTCCCGGTCTTGTTTTTGCTGACTGTATAGAGCTTCTCCATCTTTGGCTTCAAAGAATATAATCAATTGGATTTTGGTGTTGGCCGTCTGGTGATGTCCATGTGTAGAGTCTTCTCGTGTTGTTGGACGAAGGTGTTTGCTATGACCAGTGCATTCTCTTGACAAAACTCTATTAGCCAATATTCAGTTCAGTTCAGTTCAGTTGCTCAGTCAGGTCCGACTCTTTGCAACCCCATGAACCTCAGCACGCCAGGCCTCCCTATCCATCACCAACTCCTGGAGCCTACCCAAACTCATGACCATTGAGTTGGTGATGCCATCCAACCATCTCATCTTCTGTCGTCCCCTTCTCCTCCAGTCCTCAATCTTTCCCAGCATCAGGGTCTTTTCAAATTAGTTAGTTGTTCACATCAGGTGGCCAAAGTATTGGAGTTTCAGCTATGCCAATATTATGCCTCTTAAAAACAAAAACAAAAACAAAGAATTATAAGTACTCTGTTCAAGTGAACTTGAAAGTGTATGGATAATGAATAAGGAGACATTTCTAAGATAAAAGCCAGTGAGATGTTAGGGATACCTTGGGTTCAAAAAAAGACCAACCAAAATAAAAAGGACAGCTGGCTGGGAAAAGAAATAGTGAAGGACCTGGCTTGATTTTTCAAATTAATGTTTATGATTCAACCAATATGATCTAAAAAGGGCAGTGACTTGTCAATTTTAATCTGTGAGGCCAATTTTGCTCAACTCTTAGAATGGAAACTACATTTCATTATAGTAGAAGTGAATCTCAGTTGCTTTAACTATTTTAATGTTGATCCATCAAAATGATTGGAACATCTCTTTTCATTGTTGACAGGTCCCAGAAAAGACTTTGTTTGCATTTAAGAATAGTAAGGAAAGTGTTATTTCAATCTTTCAAAATACTTTGTTTTAGCTTCCAAAACTATTCCAGTACCTTCTTGTCTTTTTGCTAATAATATAAAATAACTTTTTGTTTTTGCCATTAGTTGTAAAACTTATTTTAAGTGTGTCCAGTGTGAACAATTCACAATGATTCATTTTAAGTAACTATTTTGAGGCATATACTTTCTTAGTTAGCATATAGTAGGCCAGCACTTTTTTAATAGGCTAAAATGTCTCATATTAATATCCATCTTGTTAGTAATTATATAAATGAGCTTTTTAGCAATTAGATGTTTAAGAAAAAAATGATTACCTCTTTAAAATCCAAATCCTTTTCATATGTATCTGTGTGGTAAGTCACTTCAGTCATGTGCAACTATTTTCCAGGTATCTAACGTCCATTAATTAAAAGGACCCTGCTGCCCTTTCATAAAATGAAGAACTACTCCTAAATGTCTTGCTTTATTAATAAGTTTGTAACTATTTATCTTAAAATCTCTAAGCTTTAAATAAAATAAGAAGAGTCTTTATATGCATTACAGACCCATCCTGAGTTTGTGAATGTAGAATTTTATAGTTTGAATATTGAATTTTGTATTTACCTGATCTACTAAATGTTAGGGGCTTCCCCAGTAGCTCAGTCAGTAAAGAATCCACCAACAATGGGAATGCAAACTAGTACAGCCACTATGGAGAACAGTGTGGAGATTCCTTAAAAAACTGGAAATAGAACTGCCTTATGATCCAGCAATCCCACTGCTGGGCATACACACTGAGGAAACCAGAAGGGAAAGAGACACGTGTACCCCAATGTTCATCGCAGCACTGTTTATAATAGCCAGGACATGGAAGCAACCTAGATGTCCATCAGCAGATGAATGATTAAGAAAGCTGTGATACATATACACAATGGAGTATTACTCAGCCATTAAAAAGAATACATTTTAATCAGTTCTAATGAGGTGGATGAAACTGGAGCCTATTATACAGAGTGAAGTAAGCCAGAAAGAAAAACACCAATACAGTATACTAACGCATATATATGGAATTTAGAAAGATGGTAACAATAACCCTGTGTACGAGACAGCAAAAGAGACACTGATGTATAGAACAATCTTATGGACTCTGTGAGAGAGGGAGAGGGAGGGAAGATTTGGGAGAATGGCATTGAAACATGTAGAATATCATGTATGAAATGAGTTGCCAGTCCAGGTTCGATGCACGATACTGGATGCTTGGGGCTAGTGCACTGGGACGACCCAGAGGGATGGAATGGGGAGGGAGGAGGGAGGAGGGTTCAGGATGGGGAACACATGTATACCTGTGGCAGATTCATTTTGATATTTGGCAAAACTAATACAATTATGTAAAGTTTAAAAATAAAATAAAATTAAAAAATAAATAAATAAAATGAAAAAAAAAAAAGAATCCACCAACAATGAAGGAGACTGCCTGCAATGCAGGAGACCCAGTTTCAATTCCTGGGTTGGGAAGATCCCCTGGAGAAGGAAATGGCAATCCACTCCAGTATTCTTGCCTGGGAAATCCCATGAACAGAGGAGCCCAGTGGGTTACAGTCCATGGGGTCGCAAAGAGTCAGACGTGACTGAACAACTGAGTACACAGCACTAAATGCTTGCCTTCTCTTTATCAAAGTACCTTCCAAACCCACTTCATTCCCCCCTTCTCTTTTTGTCCTTGAATCTGTCATGTGTGTGTGTGTGCGTTCAGTTGTGTCCAACTCTTTACAATCCCATGGACTCTAGACTGCTAGGCTTCTCTGTCCATGGAAATTTTCAAGCAAGAATACTAGAGTGTGTTGCCATTTTCTACTCTAGGGGATCTTCCTGATCCAGAGATTGAACCCACATCTCTTGCATCTCCTGCATTGGCAGGTGGATTCTTTACCATTGTGCTAGCAGGGAAGCCCTTAAACCAGTACATTTACCAAAATAGGGGTTAGTAGATGTTATGGGCTTCCCTGGTAGTTCATCTGGTAAAGAATCTGCCTGCAATGCAGGAGATTCCGGTTCAATTCCTGGGTTGGGAAGATCCCCTGGAGAAGGGATAGGCTACCCATTCCTGTATTCTTGGGCTTCCTTGGTGGTTCACACATTAAAGAATCTACCTGCAATGCAGGGGACCTAGGTTCGATCCCTGGGTTGGGAAGACCTCCTGGAGAGCATGGCAATCCACTCCAGTAATCTTGCCTGGAGAATCCCCATGGACAGAGAGAGGAGCCTGGTGAGCTATGGTCCATGGGGTGGCAAACAGTTGGAAATGACTGAGTGACTAAGTACACATATATATGTTTTAACACAGATTAAAGTAAAAAATAACATGTACTTATGTCTTTCTCCGAAAATATTCATAACAGAAAGAACTATAAAGAGAATCATAAATACTATCTCTTCTCCGATGACTTAGTGTTAAAGAATCCACCTGCCAAAGCAGGAAATGCAGGTTTGATCCCTGGGTCAGGAAGATTCCCTGGAGAAGGAATTGGCAACTCCAGTATTATTTTCCAGGAAATCCCATGGACAGAGGAGCCTGATGGGTTACAGTCCATGGTGTTACAAAAGAGTCAGACATAACTTAGCATCTAAACAACAACAACAACAAAACACTCATTAACATCAGACTGAAGAGATGGCATACTTGAAGACTTATCTACTTAAGCAGCAGATCATCGGAGCTTTGTTTTTCTTACAAGGGGACAAATGTTAGTACTATTTCAGTATCTAGCAAAGTAGATATAATCATTTCATTTAAAGCTCTGTTCTTGATTTTTCAAAAATAAACTTTCAAATTTAGAGCAGTTTTATATTTAAGAAAAGTTGAGAAGATAGTGTAGAGAGTTACTATATTCCTGACATTAGTTTCCCCTTTCCCTGACATCTTGGGACTTCCCTGTAGCTCAGGTGGTAAAGAATCTGCCTGCGATGCAGGAGTCCCAGTTCGCTCCCTGGGTCAGGAAAATTCTCTGGAGAAGGGAATGGCAACCCACTTCAGTATTTTTGCCTGGAGAATTCCATGGACAGAGGAGCCTGGCAGGATACAGTCCATGGGTTCACAGAGTTGGACATGACTGAGTGACTAACACTCCACGTCTGACATCTTACATATTATGGTACATTCATCACAACTAATGAACCTAAATTGTTATTATCTCAAGTCTATAGTTTATCCAAATTTCTTTGGTTTTTATCTAATATCTTTTTCTATTTCCAGGATTCCATCCAAGATACCATTTTGCATACAGTAATTCTTTAGGCCTTTCTTGGCTGTGATTATTTCTAAGATTTTTCTTGTTTTGATAACCAAAATCAAAATCACATATATTTCTCATATGTATTCTTCCAGAAGTTTTATATTTTTTGCATCTTACATTTAGATTCATGATCCATTTTGAATTAATTTTCTGTATTGTCTATGTCTAGGTTTTGTTGTTGTTGTTGTTATTGTTTGGTTTGCTTGTTTGTTTTGGATATGGATGTCCCGAATTTCAGCTCAATTTGTAGAAAAAAAATTATTGTTTCTCAATCAAATCAAATCAAATGGGCTTCCCTGGTGGCTCAGATAGAAAATTCCATGGATGGAGGAGCCTGGTAGGCTATAGTCCATGGGGTTGCAAAGAGTTGGACAGGACTGAGCAACTTCACTTTTCTCAATCAAATTGTCTTGGCGTCTTTGTCAAAATCAGTTGACTATATAACTACGAGCCTATTTCTGGGTTGTCTATTCTGCTTCATTGAGCTGTATTTCTATTTTATCACCAGTACCATATCTCTTGAGGTAACTTAATAGAAATGAGGGAAGAAGGGAGAGAGAGATTACAAAGAAGTATTTTATACAAACATAGAGGCTATCTAATCCCAGAATCTACAGGGTGACTAGATAAGCTGGAAGCCCAAGAAAGCCAATGGTATAGTTCCAATTTAAGTCTGAAGACCTGAGAATTAGAACATCAAACAGTGTAGTTCCCATCTAGAAGCCAGCTCAAGACTCAGAAAGAGCCAACATTTCAGTTCAAATCTGAAGGCAGGAAAATGCCTATGTCCCAACCTATCAGGCATGAAGAATTCTTTCCTACTCAGGATAGGGTCAACTTTTGTCTTCTGTTTGGGCCTTCAACTATTTGAATGAAGCTCACTCACATAGTTGGCCTTCCTGGTGGCTCAGACAGTAAAGAATCCACCTGCAATGGGGGAGACTTGGGTTCGATCCCTGGGTTGGGAAGATTCCCTGGAGGAGAGCACTGCAATCCACTCCAGTATTCTTCCCTGGAGAATTCCCATGGACAGAGGAGCCTGGCAGGCTACAGTCCATGAGGTGGCAAAGAGTCAGACATAACTGAGTGACTAAGCGCGCGCGCACACACACACACACATTATAAAGGGTAATTTGATGAACTTAGTCTACCAATTTAAATGTTCAGTTTAGTTCAGTCGCTCAGTCGTGTTCGACTCTTTGACCCCATGGACTGCAGCACGGCAGGCTTCCCTGTAGATCACCAGTTTCCGCTTACTCAAACTCATGTCCATTGAATCAGTGATGCCATCCAACTATCTCATCCTCTGAAGAACTGTACAAAAAAGATCTTCATGACCCAGATAATCATGATTGTGTGATCACTGACCTAGAGCCAGACATCCTGGAATGTGAAGTCAAATGGGCCTTAGAAAGCATCACTACAAACAAAGCTAGTGGAGGTGATGGAATTCCAGTTGAGCTATTTCAAATCCCAATAGATGATGCTGTGAAAGTGCTGCACTCAATATGCCAGCAAATTTGGAAAACTCAGCAATGGCCACAGGACTGGAAAAAGTCAGTTTTCATTCCAATCCCAAAGAAAGGCAATGCCAAAGAATGCTCAAACTACCACACAATTGCACTCATCTCACATGCTAGTAAAGTAATGCTCCAAATTCTCCAAGCCAGGCTTCAGCAATACGTGAACCGTGAACTTCCTGATGTTCAAGCTGGTTTTAGAAAAGGCAGAGGAACCAGAGATCAAATTGCCAACATCCGCTGGATCGTGGAAAAAGCAAGAGAGTTCCAGAAAAACATCTATTTCTGCTTTATTGACTATGCCAAAGCCTTTGACTGTGTGGATCACAATAAACTGTGGAAAATTCTGGAAGAGATGGGAATACCAGACCACCTGACCTGCCTCTTGAGAAATCTGTATGCAGGTCAGGAAACAACAGTTTGAACTGGACATGGAACAACAGACTGGTTCTAAATAGGAAAAGGAGTACGTCAAGGCTGTATATTGTCACCCTGCTTATTTAACTCCTATGCAGAGTATATCATGAGAAAGGCTGGAAGAAACACAAGCTGGAATCAAGATTGCTGGGAGAAATATCAATAACCTCATATATGCAGATGACACCACCCTTATGGCAGAAAGTGAAGAGGAACTAAAAAGCCTCTTGATAAAAGTGAAAGTGGAGAGTGAAAAAGTTGGCTTAAAGCTCAACATTCAGAAAACGAAGATCATGGCATCCAGTCCCATCACTTCATGGGAAATAGATGGGGAAACAGTGTCAGACTTTATTTATGGGGGCTCCAAAATCACTGCAGATGGTGACTGCAGCCATGAAATTAAAAGACGCTTACCCCTTGGAAGGAAAGTTATGTCCAACCTAGATAGCATATTCAAAAGCAGAGACATTACTTTGCCAACAAAGTCCATCTAGTCAAGGCTATGGTTTTTCCTGTGGTCATGTATGGATGTGAGAGTTGGACTGTGAAGAAAGCTGAGTGCTGAAGAATTGATGCTTTTGAACTGTGGTGTTGGAGAAGACTCTTGAGAGTCCCTTGGACTGCAAGGAGATCCAACCAGTCCATTCTAAAGGAGATCAGTCCTGGGTGTTCTTTGGAAGGAATGATGCTAAAGCTGAAGCTCCAGTACTTTGGCCACCTCTTGCGAAGAGTTGACTCATTGGAAAAGACTCTGATGCTGGGAGGGATTGGGGGCAGGAGGAGAAGGGGACGACAGAGGATGAGATGGCTGGATGGCATCACTGACTCGATGGACGTGAGTTTGAGTGAACTCCAGGAGCTGGTGATGGACAGGGAGGCCTGACATGCTGCGATTCATGGGGTCGCAAAGGGTCAGACACGACTGAGCGACTGAACTGAACTGAACTGAACTGATGTCCCCTTCTCCTCATGCCTTCAATCTTTCCCAGCATCAGGGTCTTTTCTAGTGAGTCAGTTCTTCGCATCAGGTGGCCAAGGTGTTGGAGTTTCAGCTTCAGCATCAGTCCTTCCAATGACTATTCAGGACTGATTTAAATGTTAGCCTCATCTGAAAACCCCCCTCACAGAATGTTTGATCAAATATCTGGGCATCTTGTGGCCCAGTCAAGTTGACACATAAAATTTAACACTGCACTTTTATTTCTCTCTTTTGTTGTATTGCACTCTCCCAGAATCCCAGTACAATGTTGAATCATTGTGGTGAGAAAGGACAACCTTGCCCTGTTTCCCTATCTTAGGGAGAAAGTGGCCAATTGCTAACCACTAAGTATGTTGTCTGGAGAAGGCAATGGCGCTCCAGTACTCTTGCCTGGAAAATCCCATGGACAGAGGAGCCTGGAAGGCTGCAGTCCATGGGGTCGCTGAGGGTCTGGCACGACTGAATGACTTCACTTTCACTTTTCACTTTCATGCATTGGAGAAGGAAATGGCAACCCACTCCAGTGTTCTTGCCTGGAGAATCCCAGGGACGGCGGAGCCTGGTGGGCTGCTGTCTATGGGGTTGCACAGAGTCGGACACGACTGAAGTGACTTAGCAGTAGCAGTAAGTATGTTGTCAGCTGTAGGGTTTTTGTGGGTGTTCTTTATCATTTGAGATAGTTCTTCGATATTCCTCATTTGCTGAGAGGATTTTTATTGTTGTATTTGGTCATGAATTGATATTTGCTTTTGTCAAATTTTTTCCTGCACTTGATGGTATAATCATATTATTTTTGTTTGATGTGATAGATTACATTGATAAATTTTTTGAATGTTGAGCCAGTCTTATTCATCTACAATAAATCTCATGGACTTTTGGTGTATAATTTTCTTAGCTATATTTCCTGATATTTTTTCAAGGATATACTTTGCATATACTTTCATAAGGGTTATTGGTCATTGGTTTTTATTTCTTGTAATGTTTCTGGTTTCCATATTACAAATTCTGTAAGTTTTTAACCTCATGTATTTTGATACCCTTTTGTTAGGCATATACACATTTAAGATTATGTGTCTTATTGGAGAAATGGGCCCATTATAATTATGTAATGTTTCTCTTTATTCTTGATAATCTTCATCATTCAGAACTTTATCAAGTAACATAGCTATTTCTGATTTCTTTTCATTAGTTTTATTATGATAGATCTTTGTTCTTTTATTTTTAACCTATCTGAATCTTTATAATTATATTGGATTTCTTATAAATAACATAACTCTGTTTTGTTAGTTATTTTCAGAATACTTTTTCTATTTTAAAACAATTTAACATTATTTAAACTAGTAGTATTCTTAACCTACAAAATAATACCTAAATGGAAAGTAGTAGTAGCCAAAAATAAAGTAAGAATTACTTAGGCTATAAGAATACATTTAGAAGGGCTGCAATACCTCTTTGATCTTTTAAAATTCAAATTTACTCTGCTGTTCATTTTAATTCCTCTCATGGCATTTGATTTTTTGTAATTAGTTTTTAATATGCTTCCAAAGATATCTGGGGTAAAATCAGGATTATAATTGCTTCTAGCTGACATCAAATTAAAAGAACTTATTGAAATAATTTCCTTTATGGTTATATTAGAAATGTAGCTAGAACTATAGTGAATAATTTTATTAATTGTCTTCTATTGTAGATTGATGATGAGATGCCTTTATAGTTGATCAGATGTTAGTAAAATTTAATGTGTGCTTACAACAGGTTTGTAATCAGATAGGCAAAGTTTCAAATTCTCATTATGTCAGGTGCCTATTAGATGACTATGAGCACATTATTTAACAAGTCTAAATTGCAAATATCAACTAATATAGGATTCAAAAAAATAAGGTATAGACTCAGAGGGATCTAGGTTCTTGATCATTATTTAACAAGTCTAAATTGCAAATATCAACTAATATAGGATTCAAAAAAATAAGGTATAGACTCAGAGGGATCTAGGTTCTTGATCATGCTTTACCATTTATTAGCTATACAAATTAAGTCCACTTACTTAATTTTCCTGAGTTTATTTTCTCATCTGTTAAGTGATATATCACAACTAAGTGACAGTGATTTTTAATTAAATGCATTTTATATTATACTACCAATTAAATATAAATTAAAAGGTGCCTAAGTGGTCATGTATGGATGTGAGAGTTGGACTGTGAAGAAAGCTGAGTGCCGAAGAATTGATGCTTTTGAACTATGGTTTGGAGAAGACTCTTGAGAGTCCCTTGGACTGTAAGGAGATCCAACCAGTCCATTCTGAAGGAGATCAGCCCTGGGATTTCTTTGGAAGGAATGATGCTAAAGCTGAAACTCTGATACTTTGGCCACCTCATGCGAAGAGTTGACTCATTGGAAAAGACTCTGATGCTGGGAGGGATTGGGGGCAGGAGGAGAAGGGGACAACAGAGGATGAGATGGCTGGATGGCATGACTGACTCGATGGACGTGAGTCTGAGTGAACTCTGGGAGTTGGTGATGGATAGGGAGGCCTGGCGTGCTGCGATTCATGGGGTTGCAAAGAGTCGGACACGACTGAGTGACTGAACTGAAGAATGCTTAATACAATATAGCTACTAAATAAAAATTAAGCTCGTTTTTAATTCTAGAATTAGAAATAATTAAGATTACATGATTTTTGAGCCTTTTTTCAGCCTTTTATGGTTTTTTGTTTCTTTCTCTACGTAGGACTTTTCTCACTAACATCTCTCTGAAAATCTCATTTTCCCTTGCCAGGAGATTAAAAAACAGAAAAATATATATGTTACATTTAGTGGAAAAAGAAGACTCTGAGTGAAGGATAAAATGCTCCGATTAAGGGCCAAATATATGAACTATCACACATGAATTTTGTGACTTCTGCTACAAATGATCTGCTATTCAGAGATAAACTTTTTTCTTTTTGGTCATGTACTAGACAATGGTATTTGTTAATAGTTCTGAGTTTCTTGTAGATGAGCTATTATTGTAACTGATGACATGGAAATAAGCATCTGCAGTAGAAGAAATGTGATTTCTAAGTCTGCTCTGCTAATTTTTGTCTCTGTGTCTATGTCAAATTTCCTATTTTTGTTTTAATTTATTAAAAATAGGAAATTTTTAATTTGCTGTTAAAATTAGCAACTTTATTGCTAATTTATTACACTTTCTATCTTGGATTTCAGGAATCTATATTTTAAAGGGTTGTATGTTCTTCTACTTCTGCTCATGAAAGAAGACCTGCTGAGGGACATGTTCTTCCACAATAAGCAAATGTACAGCTAAACAAAATACATAAAATAACAGTCTTCAGATATTATTAAAAAAAGTGTAAGACTGTGATAACTAAGAGAAGGGAAATTACTAAGAATTAGCCTTTAATAATCTCAACTAACAACCTGAAGACATTTTCTGTGTCACAGTGTTGGGAGGGCTAACTAAACAGGCCCTAGTGATCCTAATGTGTTGAGAAGTCAGAAAACATAATTTACAAGGAAAAAGGTAGCTAGCTTGTGTGATGCTGGGTATGTAAGAGGAAAGAACTGCGCACAGAAAGATAGCAAGCTCTGGCTCTTTGCCTGAGAAATGATCTGCGTATGTGTGAAAAGAATACTACCGAAGTAAAGAGAAAGAACCAGCCAAGAGAAGCAGCCCCCAAACTGTCCCAGACCTCACACAGACCTGGGAATATTTGGTGTTCCTTCGAGAAAAAGCGGAGATTATTCATAACATACAGAACATTTGATAGAATACTCAAAAACACCTTGCCCTAGTAGTTGAGCTAAGTTAGACTACTCCGGGATTATAACAAAAGCTTGCTTCAAAAGGATCAGACTGATCCACTGTTATTTAATGAACCAGAACAAAATCCAACATTCTTCCAAAAAAGTACAAAAAAAAAAAAGATACAGCAATCAACAGTGTCATTAAAAGGTATGCAAGAAACAAAAAAATAAAATTCATAGCTAAGGAAAATTTGGAAAAAGGGAACAGATACTAAAATGAGGTCTAGAGAACTCATCATCAGTATAGCTATACCGTAGGAACATTAAAAAGATTCCTTATGTATTTTAGATCTACAAAGGGGATATGATATAATAATGGCAAATATGTAAATAAATATAACATATTTTTCTTTTCATTTTTTTCAGTTTCATCTCTGAAAAGATAATTGTTTAAAGCTGATATAATAACAATATGTTATGAACTTTATAATATATTAAAGGAGAATAAGTAAATGGAAGTATACTGTTGTAAGATGTTATACATTAAGTGGCATTATGTTATCTAAGAATAGACTAATAGATTAAAAAGGTATGCTGTAAAGCTTGAGAAACTACAGAATAATAAAACAAAGAAGTATAGATGATAAAGCTAAAGCAGAGATAAAATCATGAATATCTATCTATATAAAAGGCATAGACAGAAGAAAAAATGGCAATGAATAAATTGAACAAATAAAAAGCAGAACAATCATGTTGGAAAATGTAATAAATGTAAATAGTCTGAACACTCCAATGAAAAGGCAGAGAATATTCACATTGGGTAAAGTGGCAAGATCCAATTTGATGTTAAGTAAAAGAAGCCAGACACAAAATATTATACAATCTATGATTTAATTTATATAAACTTATATAAATGGCAAAATTTTAGTGACAGAAAAAAACAGCCATGTTTGCTAGAAGCTGGAAGTGAGGAGATAAAATTGATTTCAGTTGAATTTGACTGCAGTTTAGAAAGGAATGGCAACCCACTCCAGTATTCTTGCCTGGAGAATCCCATGAATAGAAAAGTCTGGTAGGCTACAGTCCATGGGGTCGCAAAGAGTTGGACACAACTGAACAACTAACACACACACACACACAGAAGATTATGTAAATCTTCTGTATCTTAATTGTGGGAGTGATTGTAAAACTATTTGTATTTGGTCAAATTTATCAAGTTGAGCACTTAAAGTGAGCAAATTTTATTATATGACATTTATAATTCAATAAAAGTGAATTTAAAAGAGTTTATGAATATTCACGCTTAGAAATCGGGAATGGTTTCCAAGGGGACTTTCTTTCTGCTGGATTCTTTTAGTTTTCAGATTTTTATATTTAGTTGTGGATTTGAAGAGGATGAAGAGATTATCAAAGTATTCAGTTCATATAGGTATTCAGTAAATTATTCTTAATAATTTCTAAAGTTGAATACTCAAAATGGGCAAATTTGAGGTAAGGAATCAAGTCAGTATTAGCACAATGTATTTTAAAATCTAAAATGCCTTGACATTTTGCCTTTGTGATTTCTCATTTTAGCTTTCCAAAATTATGCTCCCTCCTGGTTAGCTGGCAGAATAAAACCAATAGCAGCTCCATTGGTCACAGTGAGATTTAACCATTGCATAGTTGAGCAGGTCATTTGAAAGAAGCTTCTTTATATTGTGTGTGTTAGTCACTCAGTCATGTCAGACTCTTTGCGACCCTGTGGACTGTGGTCTGCCAGGCTCCTCTCTCCATGGAATTCTCCAGGGAAGAATACTGGCGTGGGTAGCCTTTCCCTTCTCCCGGAGATCTTCCCGACCCAGATATTGAACCCAGGTCTCCTGTATTGCAGGCAGATTCTTTACTGTCTAAGCCACCAGGGAAGCCCACTTTTTATTATGCAAGCCAATAAATGTATTCTTTCCAGAGTTGTTTTCCTATTGCTGGAGAAATTTCACAAGGATTGTTTTTAATCATCAGATTCTATTCTGATGCCAATAGGTTAGCATACATTCGGTGTTAGTTAATATTGTGTGTTAACATCCCTATTATGTAAGTAATATAATTTTTTAAAAGGAGATGAAACTTGTAAAACATTAAGAGTGGCTTGAGCTAGTGTTTGAGTAAGCAACAAGAGTATTTTAAGAACTTGGACCAAAGATTTACACATGTGTATAGATGGTAAAAATGAGACACTTCAGCAAATGGGATTTAATTGTAGGTGGAGTTGTTTTATGACATTTCTTTTAGCTGTTTGCTGCTTATCGTGAAACTAATAATGATGAGAAATTTGAATTTTATCCATAAAGAAATCAGAAACAGGAAATTCAAGCTTATGTCACAAGTGACTAGGTTCTCTCTGGTAATTTAAGGTCCTGGAATTCACTTAAACTAAGATAAATTGTCAGAAGTGTCCCCCTGGGTGTCCATTAGAGCTTTATGGCAGATTTAAGGACTTGGAATAGCTTCATTCTGGACCCAGGAGGCCTGAGTGTCTCTTTGATCAATTATTGTACTTCCATTAAAATATTTTTACTTTACTGTGGGGGCATCTTGATCACTCTGCATCTTGCTACAGCTGTCAGATCATCTAACTCTTTTATTTGAAAGGTTATATCACTCCTCTCTGCTAATGTGTTCAATGTTTAAGGAGTCCAATTCACAGCTGATACAAATTTTTCCTGCTGGACTAAGAATCTACTTCACTTTGCAGTGAAAGCTGTTCATCATAAAATATCCTAGTGAGATTCATGGCCTAGCCTCTTATACAATTTGGATGATAGAGTAACATAAATAGCAGCCTTGATAGC
The DNA here is from genome assembly GCF_019923935.1 of Bubalus bubalis. NCBI lineage: Eukaryota > Metazoa > Chordata > Mammalia > Artiodactyla > Bovidae > Bubalus > Bubalus bubalis. The sequence goes on from NC_059158.1 coordinate 166,258,488, forward strand.
TCAGCTATGTTAACAAAATTCTATGATAATGAAAGTTCTTGATATATAACATAATAGTATATTGTAACTTTGTAGTATTTCTTTGCAATTCAATTTTGAACTGAAGAGTCTTCATTGAAAATGGTTAATTACCACCCAAAAGATTGTTAACTGTAGGTAGTAAATCTTTTGTTCCTTGAGTATATACTGAACTGGTTATTTAAAAACCATATCATACAATGAAATGAATGCTCATACCTCTCTATATTAAAGACATGAAAATTAATTAGACATCTGAAAGGTACTTTGATTTCTTGAAATATGCTATATATATGTGTGTGTATAGTATTACTTTAATAGTGTTAATAATATATTTCCTTATCCTTTTTTAAAATTTATTTATTTTAATTGAAGGCTAATTACTTTACAATATTGTAGTGGTTTTTGCCATACATTGACATAAATCAGCCATGGGTTTACATGTATTCCCCATCCTGAACCCCCCTCCCACCTCCCTCCCCATCCCATCCCTCTGGGTCATCCCAGTGCACCAGCCCTGAGCACCCTGTCTCATGCATCGAACCTGGACTGGTGATCTGTTTCACATATGATAATATACATGTTTCAATGTTATTCTCTCAGATCATCTCACCTTTGGCTTCTCCTACAGAGTCCAAAAGACTGTTCTATACATCTGTGTCTCTTTTGCTGTCTCGTATATTTCCTTATCCTTAAATAGAAGTTCTTCTTTGTTACTTAGCATAGTCACTTTTATTTCTAATTTCTAGTTCTTTCATTTGTTTTGTGTTTTAATAGCACTTATATACAGGTTTTAGTGTTTAATTAAAAAAAATTGATTCTTATTGATTTGTATTAATTGGTGCTGGTTTTAATACTCATATATATATAAATTGGATTCCCATTGGTTTGTATTAATTGGTTCATAAGCCAAGCTAGTGGAATATATTCTAATATAGAAAAGAAAGATCAGGTTAACATCTTTGTCTTGCAAGTTGGTGGCATATAAACATCCCAGCCTTAGAGAAAATTTCTTGTGTCACTTAGTGTATAGTCAGTTGGCACAGATTCATGTCAAGCAGTCAAAGAAGTCAAGTTTCATATATACCTGCATTCCATTATTTTCATCAAATATACTCAAAAAGTTATAATCATTATTAGAGTTGGACTATAAAGAAAGCTGAGCACTGAAGAATTGATGCTTTTGAACTGTGGTGATGGAGAAGACTCTTGAGAGTCCCTTGGACTGCAAGGAGATCCAACCAGTCCATCCTAAAGGAGATCAGCCCTGGGTGTTCATTGGAAGGACTGATATTGAAGCTGAAACTCCAGTATTTTGGCCACCTGATGCGAAGAACTGACTAATTTGAAAAGACCCTGATGCTGGAAAAGATTGAGGGCAGGAGGAGAAGGGGACGACAGAGGATGAGATGGTTGGATGGCATCACGGACTCAATGGACATGGGTTTGGGTGGAATCCAGGAGTTGGTGATGGACAGGGAGGCCTGGTGTGCTGCGGTTCATGGGGTCTCAAACAGTCGGACATGACTGAGCAACTGAACTGAACTGAATGCTATATAGTATAGGATAATAGTAATGGTATAGGATAATAGTAATGGTAAGAAATGAGATATTTGTAAATATTATGATAATAAAATCAGAGGAGGAAGCAATAGGCTTTCAACTTAAACTAACCACCACTACAAGTTACTAAGAGGACAGAGCAATGCTTGAATGTTGAATGACAATCAACCTGATGCATAAGTATCATAATAGTATTAATTATAATTTAAGATTTGTATTCATAACAGTTTGCTTTTCTATGTACCTTGAGCTCTATGTGTGTTTTTGAATAATTGTTTAACTTGAACAATTTGTGAATGCCGTATGTGGGCTTCCCAGTTGGAGCTAGTGGTAAAGAACTTGTCTACCTGTGCAGGAGACATAAGAGATGTGGGTTCAATCCCTGGGTTGTGAAGATCCCCTGGAGAGGGGCATGGCCACCCACTCCAGTATTCTTGCCTGAAGAATATCATGGACTGAGGAGCTTGACCAGTTACCATCTATGGTGTCTCAGAGTCGGACAGGACTGAAGCTGACTTAGTGTGCATGCACACACAACTTATATCTATTTTCTAAAATTCTCTAATTTTCTTTTTTACTGTATTTTCTCTTTGCTCTCTCTTGTGCTTATATAGATAAATATCAGGTTAGGTGTTTAGGTTTTGTATTAGTGTTCTGGGGTGGTCATAACAAAGTACCACAAATTACATTGATTAATATTTTAGAAATGTACTCTCTCATACTTATGGAGGCTAGAAGTCCACAATCTAGGTAGGTGTTGGCAGTACTGTTTCCTGCTGGAGGTTCTGAGAGAGCGTTAATTCTCTGCATCTCTTGTAGCATCTGATGATTGCCAGAGATCCTTGGCATTTCTTGGCTATAGACATATCACTTCATTCCCAGGCTCCATCTTCACTTAACATTCTCATCTCTGCGTGTCTGTGCCTCTTTTCTTACAAGGACACCAGTCATGTTGGATTCAGGGTCCACTTTAATCAAATATGATCTCATCTTAACTTGATTACATTAAAGTCCCTATTTCCAAATAACTCCAGATTTAAGGGTACTGGGAGTTGGGCTTCAATATCTTTTTTGTGGGACACAATTCAAACCACAAGTGTTTACAGAACATGGATATAACCCAGATGCAGAGGGTTTTTGCATCTTACTTTCTTCATGGAAATCTTTTGATAGCAATTGTTATAGCTTTAATACATTTTTAAATGTTTGTATACTTTTAGTTATCTTAAAATTTTATTATATTAATTATAATAGTTACTTAAAAGAAAATAATTTTTATTCTTTTTAGTAATAATTCTTATTTAGTTCATGGTGTAGAAGCTTGCAAATTTATTCATCTATTCATCACTGCTAGACATTCACTTTTTTTTCCCAAGTTTTTGTGACTACAAACAAACTTCATAAGTACCTTAGTACCTATGGTCTTACCAGTTGGTTCTTCTGTATCTGTGTAATAGATCCATGCATGTAGGATCAAAAGGGAGATATTTTAAAACTTTATAGTGTTACCAGGTTAGTTTCCAAAGGAATAATAATTTATCTTTCCTTCAACAATTAATAAGCATAGGCCTTCTTGGCATCTCTGATGGAATAGGTGTTGAAATTAAAAAAAAAATCTTTCGGATCATGAGTATAAAGTGATATTTTATTGCTTTAAAATACATTTCCTCCAAAGTGGGTTTAACCCTATTTTTATATCTTTTGAGAGCATTTGATGAATGCCTCTTCCCTATCAATTCACATGAACCTGTAGATATGTTATCTCTAGCATCTGCCTTATAAAGATTTTTCTCAAAAATCTTTCTTTGCTGACTTGCCATAAAAATGTTTTTATAACTTTTATGACCAAGTATAAACTATCTTTTAAAATATAGGTTCTGGATTAACAGTTTTGGCTGAGCAACTTTTCCCAGGAGACGCTGATCCGTCATCTCTTAGGTCAATTTTTTGTGGACCCTGATACTTGTCTTCCATATTCTTTCAGTGTTAATTTCTCATACTAATAGAACCCTTGGATTTTCATTGTGCCAATTACTACTTTGACAAGAGTGAGCTTGACAAGTTTCCTTGTAGCCTTGGTGTGTCCTTGTTACTTAACTCTGTTAAAATACATGAAATGTGAGCAGAATGATGTCATGCCTCTTCCCTTGCTTTCTCTACATTGACAGGAATGTTTCTGAGTCATGTTGGACCATAAGGATGTGATCAATACCCAAGAATTTCAAAGTAGCTAGGTGGAAGGAAGGTTGACTCTTGATATTGTGGAACCATCATATGGGCCCCAGAAATAAGCTTCATGGAAATCTTCACAGAAATTGTGTTTAAACCATTGATATTTTGATTCAGGTATAGAGGACACATGTGTGCTAAGTCACTTCAGTCATGTCCTACTCTGTGAAACCCTATGGACTGCACCCTGCCAGACTCCTTTGTCCTTGGAATTCTCTAGGAAAGGATACTGGAGTGGGTTGTCACGCCCTCTTCCAGGGGATTTTCCCAACCCAGGTATTGAATTTGTGTCTCTTAGGTTTCCTGCATTGGCATTGCCACTACTGCCATCTGGGAAGCCCTAGAGAGGCCACAACTACACTCAGAATAATATAGCCACCTAAGAAGCACATGTGTTCCAGATTTAGATACTAGGTTAACTGTCAGAGGATCTTTGGAGAGAGTAGCATTATTTGGGATTCCATTCACGCAAAAAGATTGATTTGCCTACATAATGGTCTGTTTGCAAAAATAAAATATTATTCCTATTATTTTCCAGCATATAGTTTAATGTTTCATTAATATTTCTGTATTTATTCAGACACCTAGTAATTATTTTTCTGAGGCAACACTAACAGAAGCCCAAAGAAGTTCAAATAATGATTTTACAAGAATAAATTGTAGGCTCAGAGTTAAGTTTGATGTTTTCAATGGTGGATGTGAGGTTTCCTGAGGCGGTAGGACAAATGAGTGTTTAATACCTGTTTGCTTTATTGAACAGCAGCCACTCGCTCTCTAAACTCTCTCCGCAATCTTATCTTCACACATTCTAAAAGTACTGTTTGATCTAAAAATATATTTTTATTTTCTTAAGTACCAATTCTTATATATGCCATTTTTTAATCAATATCAATCTTTTATCCTGAAGCATTTAACTTTAATAAAAGCTTAATAGGAAAAATAATATTAAATGTGATGTTATCCTTTTCTTCCCCCCTCTGCTTTCACTAATGTATCTTTTTCATTCTAACCTTGCTGTGTTGGCTTTTTTCAGATTGCAACTTCAATCACCTTCTCACCTCCCTCCACATTTCCCTAACTATCTTTCCCACTTTTTCTAAGATCCCGAACTGAACTTGTCTCTTCCTCATGCAAGAGTAATTATTTTCCTGTTCTCTTCAAATTTCAGCTTGATGCATGCTTAGTCACACAGCTGTGTCTAAGTCTTTGCAACTCCATGGACTGTAGCCAACCAGGCTCCTCTGTCCATAAGATTCTCCAGGCAAGAATACGGGAGTGGGTTGCCATTTCCTCCTCCAGGGGATCTTCCTAACTCAGGGATCGGACCCACGTCTCTTGCATTTCCTGCATCGGCAGATTGATTCTTTACAGCTGAAGCCACCTGTGAAGCCTACAAAAGAGAAGCATTCTGTCACCACCTTGATTTTTTCAGAAATTCTGAAAAGGAATATTTCCCCTTTACTCAGAGTGGATAGAGTAGCTTATCCATGAACACCTTCAAGGTGAGACCGGGTCAACCTCTATTCCTTTCTCTGTTTCAGGGCTGGATTGAAAAGGCCAGTGGGTGTACACCCATGGCGTATGCATGTTGATGTATGGCAAAACTAATACAATACTGTAAAGTAAAAAATAAATGAATAATTTAAAAAAAGAAAGAAAAGAAAAGGCCAGGGTTCCCTGCTCCCTAATGGTGAGGAGGAGTGAAGGCTGAGGATCTGGTTTTCAAGGGCAGATGGGTTGAGAGAGGCACATTCTATGATGCTTTCTGTCTGTTTGCAGCTGGGTTTGTGCACCAAATTGTCATCCTTCTTGGGGCTGGCAAAGTGTTTGCAAAATATTTGAATGTGTAGAACTGTTAGGGAGGTAATAGAAAGCCTCAACTTAATATCAGATAAAAACCACACTCAAGCCCACCAAATACATCAAAATCCATGCATTTTTTGAGTTATTAAACTCCACATATCTAGTGAGAAAGCTTATGCTCTTCTGAATTCCTGTATCTCTATCTTCAATTGCTTAAACTGATGAGAGAGGAAAAAGGTGGCAAATTAGAGCTTCTTTGATGTGTTACAAGGTCCATTGACATCAGGTCCTGTATTTCTCTTCATCTCTTGGGACAACACTCTACCTTTCCATTTGCCCTAAGTTGACTAAAAAAATTATTCATAACATAAGATTGAGAGTTGTGTTTATTTGGCAGAAATTCTTAAGACTTAAAGTCCAGGAGGCAACATCTCAAGTAACCCTGAAAGAACTCCTCCAAGGAGTTGTGAATAAAAGTCAGTTTACACAAGAGTTTTACAAAAAAGGGCAGGTAGTCTTAATGTCAAAAGATTATTGTTAATTAAAGAAAATCAGATATCACAAGTTAGAGAATTTAGTACTTTTCTTTGCATGGAAAGATGTCAGTCTGTGCTCATTGAAATCATTCTTTTGATATGTACCTCCCTTGGTGGTTCAAACAGTAAAGAAATGCCTGCAATGCAGGAAACCTGGATTTGATCCCTGGGTCAGGAAGATCCCCTGGAGGAGGAAATGGCAACTCACTCCAATATCCTTGCCTGGAGAATTCCATGGATAGAGGAGCCTGGCAGGCTACAGTCCATGGGGTTGTGTATAAGTGAAAAAGCTGACTCAACATTCAAAAAATGAAGATCATGGCATCTGGTCTCATGACTTCATGGCAAACGGATGGGGAAACAATGGAAACAGTGAGAGACTTTATTTTGGGGGGCTCCAAAATTACTGCAGATGGTGACTGCAACCATGAAATTAAAAGACGCTTGCTCCTTGAAAGAAAAGCTATGAACAATCCAGACAACATATTAAAAAGCAGAGACATTACTTTGTTGACAAAAGTCCGTCTAGTTAAAGCTATGGTTTTTCTAGTAGTCATGTATGGATGTGAGAGTTGGACCATAAAGAAAGCTGAGTGCTGAAGAATTGATGTTTTTGGAGTTGAGAGTGTTGCGGTGTCGGAGAAGACTCTTGAGAGTTCCTTGGACTGCAAGGAAATCAAACCAGTCAATCCTAAAGGATTGAATATTCATTGGAAGTCCTGAATATTCATTGGAAGGACTGATACTGAAGCAGAAACTCCAATACTTTGGCCACCTGATGTGAAGGGGACGACAGAGGATGAGATGGTTGGATGGCATCACTGACTCAATGGACATGAGTTTGAGCAAGCTCCAGGAGGTGGTGATGGACAGGGAAGCCTGGTGTGCTACAGTCCATGGGATGGCAAAGAACTCGACATGACTGAATAACTAAACTTAACTGATTCTTAGTTACTGCAACGTTATCAATTTGCTATTAAAGTTTCTAAATACTGATGTTCAACTTCCATACTTTCGTACTTCAGTAATAATAATTTACATAAGGTCAAAACATCAGTCCATACTTTGAGTTGCACTGTAGAAGGAGATATGAAATAATAATGCAGAAGCTCTGAACTTCATTCCAGTATCTGCTGCTATTCTCGCTGTTTAATCATGTCTGAATCTTTTGCTACTCCATGAACTGTAGCCACCAGGCTCCTCTGACCTTAGGATTTCCCAGACAAGAATACTGGAGTGAGTTGCCATTTCCTTCTCCAGGGGATTTTTTGACCCAGGGATTGAAGCCACATCTCATGTACTGCAGGCAGATTCTTTACTGCTGGGCTACCAGGAAGCCCCTCATTCCAGTAGAGAATTTATCAAAAAAAAAATAAATTGAAATGTAACACCAATATCATGAAATATTACAAAAGTCTTAAACAGTATAAAATAGATTGGTCTATAGTGTACTAACAGAAACCAATTTTAAGCAAGAAGAAAAATCACTGCAAGTCGAAGTCCAAAATTGCTACTAACGGTTTCTTTCAAGGATAGAGATTAATTAGATGGGGAGGGATTCAGAGGAGGATGTTGGTAATGGTTCTCTTCACTTTTGACCTTTTTGTAGCCTTTAATTTGTTAAAAATGCTGTGCTCTATTATTTAAACAAATTCCTTAATTTTAAAATTATAATTTAATAATATAATATAAATATATATGTCTTTAATGTCTAAGATGATGTTGTGAAAGTGCTGCACTCAATATGCCAGCAAATTTGGAAAACTCAGCAGTGGCCACAGGATTGGAAAAGGTCAGTTTTGATTCCAATCCCAAAGAAAGGCAATGCCAAAGAATGCTCAAACTACCACACAATTGCACTCATCTCATATGCTAGTAAAGTAATGCTCAAAATTCTCCAAGCTAGGCTTCAGCAATACATGAACCATGAACTTCTAGATGTTCAAGCTAGTTTTAGAAAAGGCAGAGGAACCAGAAATCAAATTGCCAACATCCGCTGGATCATGGAAAAAGCAAGAGAGTTCCAGAAAAACATCTATTTCTGTTTTAGTGACTATGCCAAAGCCTCTGACTGTGTGGATCACAATAAACTGTGGAAAATTCTGAAAGAGATGGGAATACCAGACCACCTGACCTGCATCTTGAGAAACCTGTATGCAGGTCAGGAAGCAACAGTTAGAACTGGACATGGAACAACAGACTGGTTTCAAAAAGGAAAAGGAGTACGTCAAGGCTGTTTATTGTCACCTTGCTTATTTAACTTCTATGCAGAATACATCATGAGAAACACTGGGCTGGAGAAAGCACAAGCTGGAGTCAAGATTGCCGGGAGAAATATCAATAACTTCAGATATGCAGATGACACCACCCTTATGGCAGAAAGTGCAGAGGAACTAAAGAGCCTCTTGATGAAAGTGAAAGAGGAGAGTGAAAAAGTTGGCTTAAAGCTCAACATTCAGAAAATTAAGATCATGGCATCCTGTCCCATCACTTCATGGCAAATAGATGGGGAAACAATGGAAACAGTGGAAAGAGTGGCTGACATTATTTTTCTGGGCTCCAAAATCACTGCAGATGGTGATTACAGCCATGAAATTAAAAGACGCTTACTCCTTGGAAGGAAAGTCATAACCAACCTAGACAGCATATTAAAAAGCAGAGACATTACCTTGCCAACAAAGGTCTGTCTAGTCAAGGCTATGGTTTCTCCAGTGGTCATGTATGGATGTGAGAGTTGGACTATAAAGAAAGCTGAGCACTGAAAAATTGATGCTTTTGAACTGTGGTGCTGGAGAAGACTCTTGAGAGTCCCTTGGACTGCAAGGAGATCCAACCAGTCCATCCTAAAGGAGATCAATCCTGTGTGTTCATTGGAAGGACTGATGTTGAAGCTGAAACTCCAATACTTTGGCCACCTGATGCGAAGAGCTGACTCATTGGAAAAGACCCTGATATTGGGAAAGATTGAAGGCAGGAGGAGAAGGGGACGACAGAGGATGATATGGTTGGATGGCATCACTGACTTGGGGGACACGGGTTTGGGCAGACTCCTGGAGTTGGTGATGGACAGGGAGGCCTGGCATGCTGCGGTTCATGGGGTTGCAAAGAGTCAGACATGACTGAGTGACTGAACTAACTGACTGATTGACCTCTTAGTAAAAACATATTTTCAATTCTCTTTTAAATTATCAATAATTGTAATGACAAAGGGCTTTTCTGATACTGCAGTTGGTAAAGAAGCCACCTGCAATGCGGGAAATCTTTGTTCAATCCCTGGGTCAGGATCCCACTGGGGAAGGGATAGGCTACCCACTCCAGTAGCCTATTCTTTGGCTACTATTATTCTTGGGCTTCCCTAGTGGCTCAGATGGTAAAGAATCTGCTTGCAGTGCAGGAGACCTGGGTTCAATCCCTGGGTTGGGAAGATCCCCTGGAGAAAGGAATAGCTACCCACTCCAGTACTCTTGCCTGGAAAATCCCATGGATGGAGGAGCCTGGTAGGCTGCAGTCCATGGGGTCGCACAGAGTCGGACATGACTGAAGCGACTTAGCAGCAGCAGCATTCTTACACTGTAGTGCGCCTGCAGGCTCACACACATATATACACAATTTATGTGATATATAATATTTATTCCAGTTGTTCTGCCATTGATTTTATTTATTCAGTTTCAAAGAAGGTAGTTTAAGTTAGATGTCCTAAGCATTTGTGGGAAAACTTTTTTCCTTAACTGAGGACAAGACAGCCGTCCAAGTGAAAGTTCAAATGATTTAAATATGGTGAGATTCATGCATGCTGTTTCACTTTTTTCATTCTGGCGAAGCCTAGTCATGTGTGTACCACATGAAAAGGTCAACTTGAACATGGACATGACAGGTTTTCAAGGGAAAATTCCAAAACTTACTCTTCAACTTTTCCAATTAAGAAGATTTTCAGACATCTAAGCATACGTTTCAAGAAAGTTAAAGTCCGAGAATCCCACTAACATGAAAAATACAGAAATCATAAAAAGACTTTCTGTGTCGTACTTCGGGTCCTTTACTCTGAAGATTGACAAGGGTACACTTCGCCTCATGATATACTGATGTCATTTTGTGGACACTTTGAAGGTAGATACAAATCTGAAGGGTATTAGAAGAAATAAAGGCACTGGTCATTGTTGCAGGTTTTTGTCTTTCATTAGAGACTAAGTGAATAAACTGACTCATTGAACAGATATTTCGGAACTGATCTTCTATCTGGGAGGTATGTCATGCAAAATGCCACATGTAGGAAGCATAATCACGCAGGTGATAAAGACTGTGGTTCTGCCCATAAGTGTTGGAGGAGAGGTATATCAGGTGAATAAGTCTAGCACACAAGGTGGAGTATGTTATGAGCTGCAACTGATGTACCAAGAAATCTAAGAAAAATTCAGATTAAAAATACATCAGCTGAGTTTAGGGCTTGAGGGTGCGTTTCACTAAAATCTCATCCCAACAGCAAGGTCAAATTCTCAAAGAAATGTGCCCATCCCCATGTTTTCAGACACACTGTGAATACACTGTGTTAAATTCTTTCCACAAAGAGTCAAGCTTCTTAACCGGAACAGATTGTTCTCAATTAGAGTGCTGTAATATATGATCTTAGGACCATTACAGGGGTAGTAGGTGTTGAGGTGTTAATCAGTCTTGTCTGGTGAGAGGCTTCTCAATCTAGTTCACATCCTGTTTTGTAATCTCTCCTGATTCCTGGGTACATACCCAGGAAACAGCTTTGTATTGAAGCTGAGTGAGAAGACTGTGATGTGCCTCTTTCACTGACTGCCATCTTTTCAAAATCAGCAGAAAAAAAGCTCTTAACTCTTCTTGTGTTTCTAATTGTCCATCAGTTCATTTCAGTTCAGTTCAGTAGCTGAGTCCTGTCTGACTCTTTGCGACCCCATGAACTGCAGCACGCCAGGCCTCCCTGTCCATTACCAACTCCTTATGTCCATTGAGTTGGTGATGCCATCCAACCATCTCATCCTTTGTTGTCTCCTTCTCCTCCTGCCCTCAATCTTTCCCAATATCAGGGTCTTTTCAAATGAGTCAACTCTTTGCATTAGGTGGCCAAAGTATTGGAGTTTCAGCTTCAACATCAGTCCTTCCAATGAACACCCAGGACTGATCTCCTTTAGAATGGACTGGTTGGATCTCCTTGCAGTCCAAGGGACTCTCAAGGGTCTTCTCCAACACCACAGTTCAAAAGCATCAATTCTTCAGTGCTCAGCTTTCTTTATAGTCCAACTCTCACATCGATACATGACTACTGGAAAAATCATAGCCTTGACTAGACGGACCTTTGTTGACAAAGTAATGTCTCTGCTTTTTAATATGTGGTCTAGGTTGGTCATAACTTTTCTTCCAAGGAGTAAGTGTCTTTTAATTTCATGGCTGTAATCACCATCTGCAGTGATTTTGGAGCCCAGAAAAATAAAGTCAGCCACTGTTTCCACTGTTTGCCCATCTATTTGCCATGAAGTGATGGGACAGGATGCCATGATCTTAGTTTTCTGAATGTTGAGCTTTAAGCCAACTTTTTCATTCTCCTCTTTCACTTTCATCAAGAGGCTTTTTAGTTCCTCTTCACTTTCTGCCATAAGGGTGGTGTCATCTGCATATCTGAGGTTACTGATATTTCTCCCATAGTTTTGCAAAAGCTTGGCAGGATCAAGTTTGGAATTAGACATGACTAAACTCCAGCCATTCCTCTGAAATTTGCCAGCTATGTGTCTTGGATAAATCACACCTTATGCCCTCGATAGTTCACTTGTAAAATGAACTTTAGTAGTGATATAACATATATATATATATATATATATATATACATATATAAAATGTCTGGCACAAAGTAAGCCTCCAATAACATTTACCTGCTGCTGCTGCTAAGTCGCTTCAGTTGTGTCCAACTCTGTGCGACCCCATAGATGGCAGCCCACCAGGCTCCCCCATCCCTGGGATTCTCCAGGCAAGAACATTGGAGTGGGCTGCCATTTCCTTCTCCAATGCATGAAAGTGAAAAGTGAAAGTGAAGTCGCTCAGTCCTGTCTGACTCTTAGCGACCCCATGGACTACAGCCTACCAGGCTCCTCCATCCATGGGATTTGCCAGGCAAGAGTACTGGATTGGGGTGCCATTGCCTTCTCCTATTGCAATGGTAATAGAATCACTTTTATTTAACTGCCAACCATAAATAAATCTTCCATATATAAAGCCAGGTGTTCAGTACCCTTTGTCCAAAAATCTCTCTATTGATTTTCCACTTATCCAGATCCACTCCATTTTTACAATCCTAAATCCAACCTTACATTTCCTACAACAAATAGCTATGGCCTTCAAATTAAATGCTTACTTGGTCAAATGCAATTTAGTGATAGCCAAGTGAGAAGTTAGAAAGTAGTTAAAAATATGCTAAGATTGCTGCTAAGTCACTTCAGTCATGTCTGACTCTGTGCGACCCCTGAGACGGCAGCCTAACAGGCTCCCCCGTCCCTGGGATTCTCCAGGCAAGAACACTGGAGTGGGTTGCCATTTCCTTCTCCAATGCATAAAAGTGAAAAGTGAAAGTGAAGTCGCTCAGTCGTGTCCAATTCTGAGCGAACCCATGGACTGCAGTCTACCAGGCTCTTCCGTCCATGGGATTTTCCAGGCAAGAGTACTGGAGTGGGGTGCCATTGCCTTCTCTGATGCTAAGATTAATGCATATATATTAGTTAATTCTAGTGCCATAATTTGCATATAGATACCGACACAGTTATGGGCTTCTCTGGTGGTTCAGATGATAAAGAATCCTCCCATAATGCAGGAGACCTGGGTTGGATGCCTGGGTTGGGAAGGTCCCCTGAAGAAGTAAATTGCAACCCACTCCAGTATTCTTGCCTGGGAAGTCACATGGACAGAGAAGTCTGGCAGGCTATAGTCCATGCTGTTTCAAAGAGTCAGACATGACTGACAGACCAAACCAAATAGACACAATTACTATGACTGGAAAATCGTTAGGTTGCCTAAGTCAAATTACAACTCCATTGATTACAAGGTGTGTGTAATCTTCTCCTTCTTCTCCTTCTTAAACTTATAGCACTGTATGACACTTATTATCTCAATAAAACTGGAAGAAAATAGCTGCAAGAAACAACACTAATAAATCCATATCTAGAAAATGATCACACAACACACAATATAATACAAAATATATTTGCATTGAGTTAAATAATAAATATGGGCTTCCCTGGTAGTTCAGATAGTAAAGAATCTGCCTACAATGCAGGAGAAGAAGGAGAAGAAGGAGAAGAAGAAGAAGGAGGAGGAGGAGGAGGGGAAGGGGAAGGGGAAGAGGAAGAGGAAGAAGAAGAAGAGGAAGAAGAAGAAGATCGGAGAAGGCAATGGCACCCCACTCCAGTACTCTTGCCTGGAAAATCCCATGGACGGAGGAGCCTGGTAGGCTGCAGTCCTTGGTGTTGCTAAGAGTCGGGGATGACTGAGAGACTTCATTTTCACTTTTCACTTTCATGCATTGGAGAAGGAAATGGCAACCCACTCCAGTATTCTTGCCTGGAGAATCCCAGGGATGGGGGAGCCTGGTGGGCTGCCGTCTATGGGGTCGCACAGAGTCAGACACAACTGAAGTGACTTAGCATTGCAAAAAAATATACCAAGACTGGTTACTTCTGGAACAAGATTAGATTACAGTAGATTCTTACTGAATATTTTAAGCTTTATCTAATTTGAAGAATACTTACTTGTATTACTTAATACTTACTGGCTCTGGAGCCAAATGTCTTATATTCAAACTTTGGCTCTGCCATTCACCATCTTCTAACTCCCAGAATTTTATTCAAATGATCAGTGATTTCAGAGAGATAACTGATAATGTGTTTCCTCATGAGATTCGGAACAGCATTTCTGGCACTGTCATGTACATTAAATTTTGCCGTTTCTGTTTTGCAGAGATTAAAGATTGAATATGTTAAGAAGGGAAGAGTGATGGTAATAGATAAACAGCAACATTAGTCTAACAGTGAGCCAGGAGTTTGAACACTTAGATATATAAAACTGAGTTTTATCTAACCAAGCATGAGTGGTTGCATGCCTAAGCAGAGTTTTTAATCACAAATATCACTTTCATGATAATAACAATTTCAAAGAATTTAATGAAAATAAATTGAATCTATTATTCTGAATAGTGTTATGATCATGTGGATTAAAATAATACATTTTGACTTTATATTGATTTTTTGTGTTGGTCATTCAGTTGTGTCTGACTCTTTTTGTGAGCCCATGGAATGTAGTTCACTAGGCTTCTCTGTCCATGGAATTTTCCAGGCAAGAATAACTGGAGTGGGTAGCCATTTCCTTCTTCAGGAGATCAAACCTGGGTCTCCTGCATTGTAGGCAGATTCTTTACTATCTGAGCTACCAGGGAAGCCCATATTTATTATTTAACTCAATGCAAATATATTTTGTATTACATTGTGTGTTGTGTGATCATTTTCTAGATATGGATTTATTAGTGTTGTTTCTTGCAGCTATCTATTTTCTTCCAGTTTTATTGAGATAATAAGTGTCATACAGTGCTATAAGTTTAAAGTCTAAAGCATAATGATTTGACTTGCATATATCACATACATCATGAGATGATTATCACAATAAGTTTAGTAAACACCAATCTAGATGAAAACAATACTAATATTTAAATTTTTAAAAAATGCTTCTGTAAAATCAACTCTTCTCTCCAACTTCTATTGACTACACACCATTCCACGGCCATTTCCAGTCATAACAACAACCCTAAAAAAGTATTGTAAGAAATTAAATAGAAAGTAACAGTGAGTTTCTAGGAACCTCATTCAAGCTGTTTATTTTCAGCTTTCACATTGTATTGGATTTTATGTCGCTGAACAATTATAATGACGATAGGTCCACTTTAGAGACTGGAGCTTTGGTGATAATAATTGGTCAATCATTTATTTACTTACTCCTTAATATACTCAATTAACATTTTTGGAATGTTTACCATGGCCCAAGGACCATACTATTGTTTCATAGCAAAAAATACTGCCTTTTGTTTGTTTCCACATTAAAATAGTTTCTGTAAAATTTTGCATAAGAGAAGTTCCATATATAAAATAAGAATGGGAAATATTAATATGTGATCTATTTATTACACAAGAAATACATGAGTAGGTACTCTTACTATCATGAAGGACAGAAGTTGGGGAAGTACATAGCATAAAATGCGAAATCCACTTCAGTGTTTCACCCACAAATTCATATGCATCTTTCAGAATTTTTCCAGTGTATTTACATATTCTCTCATATTTCCATATATAAAATGCATGTTTAGGTATGTATATGCATATACATATGTACAGTTTTAAAGTCATGTGGGTTTGTTTTAAGCATACATCAGTCTGTACTATCATATGGTACATATGATACATATGATGTATGTGTATACATCTACCATATACATATATGTATATGCACCATATACATACATGTATACACATATACATACATATATATTTGGCACATATACACATGGTACATATGATATGATGCATATGGTACATATATCAAAAAATATATAATTTTCTTTCTTTATATCTATATTTTGGAGACTTTTTTCCCATTTTAGTATATTAGCCATATAAAGTAGTTAGCCACAATTTTTTTTTCTTTTAACTGAAGCATAAAAGGCTAGTGTAGGGAGGTATGCTTTACAGTTGACCACTAAAATTAACCTGTAAGATGTATATTACAATTACCAACTTAGTAAGTCTGGAGAGGTGAAGAATGATTTCCCCATTTTGAAAAGTAGGAAATGCTGAAGCCCAGGTATGAATTTAAGTCCTTGTGTATCTTATGTTGTTTCTTTTTTCTTAAATTCTATTCAATATCTCATTTGTAAGAGTCACAAAGAGATAAACATTATGATTTTTGATGTATAAAATGAGATAAAGTGAAAGTTGCTCAGTCACGTCTTTGTGACCTCATGGACAAATTTCTCCAGGCCAGAATACTGAAGTGGGTAGCTGTTCCCTTCTCCAGGAGATCCTCCCAATTCAGGGGTTGAACCCAGGTCTCCAGCAATTCAAGTGGATTCTTCAACAGCTGAGCCACTAGGGAAGCCCATAAAATGGGATGGTCTAGGTCAAAAGAAGCAATACTACTTAGGTAAGAATGCTGAATCTTTGGGTGCAAAGTTTTTAAAAAGACTAGCTTTTTCTCCAGCTATTTTTATTTTACTTTAGGCATTTTCTGAATTTATTACATAGTAATAGTACATAACTGTGACAAAGGTTCTTGTGAAGAGGATGGATGGGGTACAGATTAAATAAGAGGGGACAAAATTTAATGGCTTTTACCTATTTGAGGTCTCCCAAAAGTAGTTGTGGGAAACAAAGGAGACGGGTTCAATCCCTGGGTCAGGAAGATCCTTTGGAGAAGGGAATGGCAACCCTTCTGGATACTGGAATGGCAACACTCCAGTATTCTTGCCTGGGAAATCCCATAGACAAAGGAGGCTGGTGGGTTACAGTCCACAGGGTTGCAAAGAGTCAGAGATGCTTGAAATGACACACATGCAAAAGTAGTTGCTAAGAGAAATATTTGAATCCATGTGGTTTATTTTGGAGGATAATTCTACAACTCACTAGAGAGGTAGTGGGGAGAGTGAGACCAGGAAAAATAAACCCAATACCAAGTGCAGCAATGGCTTCTGGGTAACCATGAGTACTAACTAATGTAGAAACTGCTTCAGATATGTCCCACAAAAGAGAGTGCGACTAGGACATTTGGTCACAAAGCCCCACCCCTCCATAGTTGGAAATTGTTCCCAAGGGTATTAATTCTCCTGTCCTTTCCTCCACTGGTGGGTTGTTTCTATGCTTGGCTGAATGGCCTTTCAAGATATCAGAAAGCAAAGCAGAAGATCTCTTATCAGAAAGCTGCAAAGTGCAGGGAACTATCCACCATCACTGTCCTGAAATCAGCTGGGAAGAAGTGATATAGTTGAGGGCATTATGAGTGTCACTTTCAGTCTCATTACCCATTCAGCAGTGAAGAGCCAGGCAGGCTTGGTTAGAATTACAAAGTAGATAGAAAATCACTGTGGGACTTTTCTGTTGCTCCATCAATAAACTCTCTTCTGCTTCCTCCCTCACTGACCATCCTAGACCAACCTCCATGCAAGCTTTACTTGCACCTTGCCATCATCAAACATATTTGCACATCAACAAAAATGTTAAAGCAATATTTAAAATAAGTTATATTTTACAAGCACAATTAAATTTTAATCAAACACCTTCAAAGAAAGGATAGATTCATGAAACCAAAGAAATGATGTATTACACAACAGATGGATGGTGAGATCATTATTTGGAGACTGGTTTTTATTCCATCTGATTGTAATGAGAAATAAAAATGAATATATTCAAGGAAACTGTATTCACTAAGTTATTTTTTTTTTCTTTATTCAACACTGATTTATAAAGGGCGTTGTATGCGCCAGGCATAGTTAAAGATGTAACAGGTATTACACAATACAACCTATTACACAATACAACCAAGGCATAGGAGATCACAAAACTCAAGAAAGTTTAGTCTAGAGAATAGATATGATTAATATGCAATAAATAAATATGTGGAATAATTACTGATTCCCATAAGTGTTATGAAAGAAATCGACAGGATGAGATGAAGAGTTACCAGATTGAGTGGGATAGGTAGAGGGACTTTAGATATGATTGTGAGAAAAGGCCTATTTAAAGATATATAAGCTGAGTTTCTTAAGGTAGAAATCAGACCACCATGTTGCAAAACTGGGGAAATCAGTCACATAATAGCTTAATGAGTGTTACCCCGGGAATTGTGTGGTACACAGTACATAGCTATATATGATAGCTTTGATGGGAAAGAGAAAGATTGGGGAAAGAGCATTCCAGGCCAAACAGCAAATGTGAAGTCTCTGAATTGAAAATGATAAGTTTAAGCCTGGAGACTAATATGTGTAGGAAAAGATGGGGTGGGGAATGAGATTAAAAGAGATAAATTAGCCATTTATCTATGCAGAATCTATGCAAAATTGACCTATGCAGGAGAAAGGAAAGATGAAGATGAGAATAGAGGGGAAAAAAAGACAGAAGGAAAAAGAGAGTGAGAAAGAAGAGGAAGGATAAGAAATAATAAAGGAGGAAAAATTTAAACAAATTTAAAATTGCAGAAACAATATAGATAAGTGAAGAGTCATAATGTTGCTTGAAGGATAAAATTGAAGACCACAGTGATTTAGAAGAAATTATTAAGACTCAGAAAACAAACATGGTAATACTTGCCAATATCTCAGAAAAAAAACCCCAAAAAACCTAAATACACTTAGAGGTATAATGAGATATAAAGAACTATAATCTAGGAGGAATGACCAACATAGAAATAGGAAATGTGAATTCTGCTTTCCTGATATTTTAAAACTAAGTTTGTCCAGTAATGCTTATGGAGACAAGTCGGATAGACAGTCTTATAGGATCAGTAAAAAAAGATTCCTATGTCCTGTGTTACATCTTATTTTCCATATTTATACTTTAGTAACCCAGGTGGTGCTAGTGGTAAAGAACCCACCTGCCAATACAGGAGGCATAACAGATGTGAGTTTGATCCCGGGGTCAGGAAGATTCACTGGAGGAGAGCATGGCAACCCACTCCAGTATTCTTGCCTGGAAAATCCCATGGACAAAGGAGCCTGGTGGGCTACAGTCCTTTGGGTCACAAAGAGTCAGACACAACTGAAGCGACTTAGCACACAAACCATGTAACAGATTCTTATGTCGACTTGGTTTCAAATATGTCTAAAAGAAAAAAAGTTGAAGCAGTTACACACTTTGATAGGCACACACAAGTTTTGCTCTGCTATCCACATTATCTGTAGGATTGTCATTCTTTTTGTCTTTTTACTTTGCATTCAAAATGTAAGCACCAATTATTTCAGTTTAGTTCAGTCACTCAGTCATGCCTGACTCTTTGCAACCCCATGGACTGCAGCACACCAGGCCTCCCTGTCAGTCACCAACTCCTGGAGTTTACTCAAACTCATGTCCATTGAGTGGGTGATGCCAATCAGCCATCTCATCCTCTGTTGTCCCCTTCTCCTCCTGCCTTCAATCTTTCCCAGCTTCAGAGTCTTTTCCAGTGAGTCAGTTCTTTGTATCAGGTAGCCAAAGTATTAGAGTTTCAGCTTCAGCATCAGTCCTTCCAATGAATACTTAGGAATGTTTTCTGTTAGGGTTGACTCGTTGGATTTCCTTGCAGTCCAAGGGACTCTCAAGAGTCTTCTCCAACATCACAGATCAAAAGCATCAATTCTTTGTCACTCAGCTTTCTTTATATCCCAACTCTCACATCCATACATGTCCACTGGAAAAACCATAGCTTTGACTAGATGGACCTTTGTTGGCAAAGTAATGTCTCTGCTGTCTATGTTGGTCATAACTTTTCTTCCAAGGAGCAAGCATCTTTTAATTTCATGGCTGCAGTCACATCTTTTAGTTGTGGATACATTTCTGTGTTGTTTTGAATTGAGTTATAATCAGTTACAAAATCTGACATGCATGTAATCTAATGTCTACAAACATTAGAACTCTTAGATATGTTTTCTGTTTCTTGTAGGGATCAGGACAAGATGAGGATTTGATTTAGTCCTCACCCGTGGAAAGGAGAAAACCTTTGATCATCTCTGTTAAATTTCTCCATGGATAAGTATTGAGAAAAAATATCTTTGCTTGAAGTTTGCCTGTTATTACATTGTGCATTTCAGGTTTGGTTTAATGGACAAAATACTAGATAGAGGTAACACCGATCACCGATGTGTGCATGAAAGCATAGCATCATGAAAACTGATCATGGTGAGACTTGTTGAGCTTGGCAGTGCTTCTGTAGGTTAAAACGTTTTAACATCAAGATCTATATCAAGAGTCTAGAATGTGAAGAATTGCAATATGTAACAAACGGTTGACTAAGCCCATGTATTGAATATGCATGCCATCTGAGCAGACAGAATGGTTAGTGTGTCTCCATGCCTTGTACATATTTGGTGTTCATGGTAAGTGCTAGCAACCTAATTCTGTTTTTTGGAGGAGCGCTGCATGGAGTGAAAAAGAAAAAGCACTTTAGTGTTAAATTCTATTACTGTTTGGCTCCACCACAAAGTAAAGTCCCAGATTCTAGAGAATCACATAGCCATAATATTATAATGTGGTTTTATTTTCATTTATCCCATTCAATCATTTATTCAACAAATAAATGCAAATGCTTGGGCACTTGTATTGGGCACTGTGAGAGTAAATGCAGAAGGAATGGAATTCTCTAAGATTGGGCTTCTTTGATAGCTCAGTTGGTAAAGAATCCACCTGCAATGCAGGAGATCCCCATTGGATTCCTGAGTTGGGAAGATCCACTGGTGAAGGGATAGGATACCCACTCCAGTATTCTTGTGCTTCCCTGTGGCTCAGCTGGTAAAGAATTCGCCTGCAATGCGGGATAGCTGGGTTCAATTCCTGGGTTGGGAAGATCCCCTGGAGAAGGGAAAGGCTACTCACTCCAGTATTCTGGCCTGGAGAATTCCATAGACCACTTGTTTAGTCCATGGGGTCTCAAAGAGTTGAACACGACTGAGTGACTTTCACTTAAGGTTATCACTGAGTAATGTGGCTTTCCATCACATCCACTTGTTCCACAGACTGCCTCATAGTCCTTTCAAATCTTTAAAAAAGTTTCAGAGTCCTAGGGATCCTGTGAGACAGTTAGGTGGAATTTCTTACTCTTCATAATATCTGGAAGTAAAATGTACAAAAACCCATGAGATCACTTTGCCCATGAAGACTGAATACCTGCAGGTAGATAGACAGTGTGAGTCTTTACTTTGTGAACAAGAGAAATTTAAATCCCAAATAGTAGAAATGTTCTTGGCAAGGTGGTTTGTGCTCAGTTGCTTGGTTGTGTCTGACTCTTTGTGATTCCATGAACTGTAGCCCACCAGGCTCCTCTGTCCACGGGATTTTCCAGGCAAGAATACTGGAGTGGGTTGCCTTGCCCTTCTTCAGGGATGGTGCTTTGGGTCTTAAGATAATTTTGATTTGTTAACTGTCTGATATAAGCTTCCTAGTTTGAAATATTGGTCTTCAAATAAAAATCAACTCTATGATATATCTTGGTAAAATCATGCGTGATCTGGTCCTTTGTTTTCACATGTAAAATGTAGTTCTCTAGCTAGAAATAAGCTGAGTGGAGATATTGCTTTATCCAATGTGCCAACGTCAGAATTCTATCTGATATCAGATTTGAGCCTTCTTGTACAGACACTGACATACCCATAAGTGTAGTTAAACCTATACACTTATTAATTTTAATAAATTTGCATATATACAAACTATGATGAATTATATAACAGGACCCCATATAAAAATAAAGATAATTATTGAAAAATATATGCCTATATATCTGTCTATTGTTCAGTTGCTAAGTCATATCTGACTCTTTGTGACCCAATGGACGGCAGCACACCAGGCTTCCTTGTCCTTCATTGTCTACCAGAGTTTGCTCAAACTCATGCCCATTGAGTGGGTGATGCTATCCAACCATCTCATCCTCTGTCACCCCCTTCTTCTCTGTCTATACATGCATATAAACCTATTTAAACACACAAACACACACACAGAGTGAGATTTAGGTTTCTAGCCACATCAGTGCATTGGGTGATGAGTCAATGACCCTTTTCTGTTTGTTTGTTTGTTTTTTTAGTCTCAGTTTCAAACTTTTTCACATAACCACTTCTTCCCATATTTGTGTAAGGTCTAATCTTTAAAAGAGGCCAATTATTCCTATAATACCCAGGATGTCTGGGCTTCCATGTTAAATCCTGATCGATGAGTATTTAGGGTATATAAAGAGATGATAGCCTTTATTATTAAATGCATCACTCTGACCATTGTTTGGAGGGTGTATAAGAAAGGTATAACACTGGAATCTGGAAGATCATTTAGGAGGATATTGCAGAGAGATGGAAGGAAGTAGACAAGTTCAATATGTATTTTGGAGGTAGACTTGATAGGACCTGATTAAAATGTGAAAATGCTTTTTAAATTCCATATATACTTTAGATGACGAATCTCTTAAAAAGTAGAAAATTCTCATAATATCGACCAATAATGAGCTGAGTAGTAGCTTCTCCTTAACTGGAACAGGTGACCTTAGGTTGCTCAGAGTGCTCTCCCATTATCTTATACATTTCACATTTTATTCCTTGACAGTGTATGTCAGGTTGCTATATGTCAGCCCTTTATGAAATGTTTAATACACAATACCTTTTATCTACAATGCTGTTATTATTTTTAAGAAATTTCATGGAAGAATGAAAAGAACATTGGGCTTTGAGCCAAAATCACTGAGCACAATTAATGTAGAACTAATTACCCCAGTCACACTGGACCTTTCAGAATCTTCTAATCTGTAACAATGAGGATAAAAACATCTGTTCAGTCTCCCCTGCAGAGCTGTTGTGAGTATCTAATGGGGGCAGTAACTCTGGTCTCTGGTTCTAATGCTGTGTTGAACATGTGCCTCATTTTGTTTCACCTCCTATTTTAATTTCTCATGTCGTTTATATGTTGCTTTTCTCCACAAGGTCCTTAAGTCCTTGAAGTCTAGTAACGTGCTTGATTCATCTTTGCATCTCCCCCAGCTTGAGCACAGTGCTTTGAACACAGTGGCACTAAGTACAAAGTGAAGTTTATTGAGCAAGGTATATGAGATATTTTAATAGTTATAAATGGATCTCAACATATACAATTATAGAAAATTGATGAGTCACTGCACTCTGATTCTCTACTGGACATCTGAGTGATACAGGTAGGTGGGCTTTCAACTTGAATCTACGGGCAGGTACCAGTTGCAGTAATTGGTTTACATTGTTGGTGAAATTCAAGAAATCTAACTCAAAGTGACTTAAGCTCTAAAGGACTGAGAAGCTCACAGGCAGGAAACATGAGAGGTGTGGCTGGCTTAAGGCATTCTTTGTTCTCTGGCTCTTGTGGCTTGACTCTCCTATCACTTCTTTTACCTTGAACTGGATTGCCTGATCATGGAATGATGTTTGTAAAATTCTGTAGAAGTTTTAGGCTTTACATCTGTTCACCGGTCTCTGTAGGAAAGGGGTGATATTCATAAGTGATGATGCTGAGTTTTGGGGTGTGATTTTTTTGTTTAATCTTATATATATATATATTGGGCCTCCCAGGTGGTGCTAGTGGTAAAGAACCCATCTGCCAATGTGGTAGATGTAAGAGATGCGGGTTCAATCGCTGGGTCAGGAAAATCCCCTGGAGGAGGAAACAGCAATGCACTCTAGTATTCTTGCCTAGAGAGTCCCATGGACAGAGGAGCCTGGTGGGCTCCAGTCCATTGGGTCTCAAAGAGTAAGACACAACTGAAGCAACTTAGCACGTGCACACACACATACACACACATTTGCCTTCAGTCAGTTAATGCAATGACACTTTATAGTCACTGAGATAAATAAAAAGTCCCTCTCTTATTGACAAAAGGGCCCCACTGGTTAAGACTAACAGGGATTCTTTCCTAAAGCTGATATTGAATTGAACACTGCTACACACTGAAAAAACAGTGGAACAGCTGCCAGAGATTCAATATCTGTTTTGGATTTACTGTCCCCCACCCCAAATTCATATGTTGAAATCCTAATCCCCAAAGTGATGGTATTTGGAGGTGGAATTTTTGAGAGGTAAGTAGGTTTATATGAGCTAAATATGATGAAGCCCCATGATGGGATAATTTCCCTCACAAGAAGAAGAAACACCAGAGTCTTCTCATTCTCTGCCTTTCTTTCTTTACTACGTGAGAACACAATGAGTAAAGAAGAAACCAAGAAGAGAGGTTTCCTTAGAACCTGCAAGCCAAGAAGAGAGGTTGCCTTAGAACCTGACCATGTGGGGCCCCAACCACTGTGCTTCCTGATCAGCAGAACTGTGAGAAATGCATTTCTGGTTTTAAGCCATCTGCATGCTCAGTCACTCAGTTGTGTCCCACTCTTTGCAACCCTGTGGACTGTAGCCCACCAAGCTCCTCTTTTCATGACATTGACCTGGCAAGAATAC
Organism: Bubalus bubalis; assembly: GCF_019923935.1. Lineage (NCBI taxonomy): Eukaryota > Metazoa > Chordata > Mammalia > Artiodactyla > Bovidae > Bubalus > Bubalus bubalis. The sequence continues at coordinate 166,282,819 of NC_059158.1, forward strand.
TGGTGATGGTTGTCATTTCCTACTCCAGGGGATATTCCTGACCCTGGGATTGAACCTACATCTCCTGCATCTTCTGCATTGGCAGGAGGATTCTTTACCACTGAGCCACCTGGGAAGCCCTTTTAAGTCATTAGTCCATGGAATTTTGCTATGGAACGGATCCCTGCCTGATCCAATATTATATCCAATATACTCTCAAACAGCCTGGAATTGTAGGGAGACTTGTGGCCTCTCACATTATTCAGAATCATAACATAGAGACTAGGAAATATAATATTTATTATCTTTCTTATTACATTATGAATAAAAATAGTAACCATTTACTGCCATTATGTTAGGTACTTTATCACACCTTATCTCATGTAATATGCCCAAGAACCCTGAAATGAATATTAATATCCCCTTGCTGCTAAGCTGCTAAGTCACTTCAGTCATGTCTGACTCTTTGCAACCCCATAGACAGCAGCCCACCAGGCTCCCCCGTCCCTGGGATTCTCTAGGCAAGAACACTGGAGTGGGTTGCCATTTCCTTCTCCAATGCATGAAAGTGAAAAGTGAAAGTGAAGTCGCTCAGTCGTGTCCAACCCTCAGCGACCCCATGGACTGCAGCCCACCAGGCTCCTCCATCCATGGGATTTTATAGGCAAGAGTACTCGAGTGGGTTGCCATTGCCTTCTCCGTAATATCCCCTTACAGCTGAGCAAACTGAGGCTCAGAGTTACCGATTATCACAACTGGTAAGAGGCTATACCAATATCAAATGCCATATACTATATGTTTATTGGCAACCATTTTGGTAAAAGGCCGAATAGCAAGCAATTTATACTCAGTGAATGATATAGTCTATGTTACAACTACTCTGTCACAAAAGTAGCCATATACAATATGTAAACAAATGCTGTGTGGCTGTGTTCCAATAAAACTTTATTTTCAGCTACCGCAATTTGAAATTCATAAATTTTTTACAGGTCATTAAATAGCCTTCTAGATTCCTCTCAATATAAAATGCAAACATAAAATCCAGCCTACTGCTTATTTTGATTCAATGCTTATTTAATCAAATAAGCAGTAGGCTGGATTTACCATTCAGGGCATAATTCGTTGATATGCTCTATTGTCACCCAGAAAAGTCTCACTGGATTCTAGGATGGACCTGGGAGCATTTCTGTGCCCATCTGGTTGTAGAAGTACCTCTGTTAGCTTCATATACTTATGGAAAGTGCATTCTATGCCTTCTCAGTTAGTGGCCCACAGACTGTGGTCTAGAGGCTGACACAATGAGATCTTGCAGTTGTCTTGACCATTAGGTCAACCCATCCACCTGGATTCAAGGCTTTAGTGATCATAAGAGCATGCCCTGTGGATAATGGACTTTGTAAAGTATCCTAAATCTTACGAGCGATGTCACCTCTTTGTTGTGCTACCAGTGTGCATTCATTAAGAAAAAGTTTTCTGTAAGCCTGGTATTAACTTATTTCTTTTGCTAGTCTATGCCTTTCATTAAACATTAAACATTGATTTGGACAAACATTAAAACATTGAATTGGAACAGCAAGTGTTTGATGTCTCCTCTCTTTCCCTCTGTTAAGAAATATCCCCCACCATGCCACTGAAGGCAATCAGGAGCCAACACCTGTCATTTAGCACCAGCTGAACTTGCTCATCAATGCTACATCCTGGACCATGTTCAGGTCCAGCTTGAAGCAGAGGCAAGTAAGCAGCTGCCTGGAGAGAATCAGCACAAACTTGAACAGGTGCCTGGAGGCCTGAATACTTCAAATATTTAAGATGGCAGCCTTGCCCACAAGTAATTTTAAACATACACATTTATCTTTGGTTTTTGTCTTCAGGCCCATTTTGTAAAAGCATATCAGCTTCCTTCTGTAGTTTGACTCTTCATTTTAGAAACATTTCATGTATTTTTCTTTTCTTTTTTTTTTTTTAATGGTGAGTCATTATACTGTCAAACAGCTCACTTATTTGTTTTATATATGCCCAGCTTGCTAATGAAATTCCCAAAGTGAGGTATAAGAAAACCAATCTGCTTCATATAAAATCTCTCAGCATAAAATATTAGGTCTATGACAATTTTGCCTATAAGTTTTAATTTTAATATAGTTCTGAGTTTGAGTTCTAGAAATCAGAGTCATAGGCAAGAAACAAGAAGCCCACTGGTTGCAGATACGGCCAGATGAAGCTGTTGTGAGTATTTGTGAGCAGTGGCTGTACTGGGCCACTCTATCTTCTGAATACAATTTAAGTTGGACCTTTCTGTCTAAGATCATTGGTAACCACATATAGAAATTTCCTTCAGCTTCAGCTAAAGTGGGGTCAGCCTCCAAGGCTTGTGACTCTGGTAGTTAGTTCTCATGGTCATTTGACAGGACCAGGCTGCCAGAAAAATGTCATATAAATACCTTGCTTTGTGAGTCCAGTTACATTTTTTGGTTTATTTTTGCTTTATTGATTGGTGTTTTTCATTTTAACCATGGCCTTAGTGCTCTTGATTTAATTCACTTTTATCTCAAAGGGAAAAGGCATCCATTTGGTACATCAATAATTTAAAGATTTGTCAACTGCTTTTGTGCTTTCATTTTGATTCCCATTTGCACAATCTTGATTTTACTTAATATTTCCTAGGAAATGCTACTTTTATTATAGCATACCTGTTGATGAAGATGCATTTGCTAACATGTTGTTGATGAATATTCTATGGATAGTAGGAAAATTGTACATTAACTCTTTCATAAAATTATATTGATTAAATTCCTCCTACATTCCAGGTCCTCTGTGGGCACTGGGAACACAACATAGAGTAGATTAGACACATTAGCACACCCTGATGCTACTACAAGTCTAATAAGATGAGTACAAAATAGGATATATTTTATAATATAATGTGTTATTGGATAGAACCAAAACCAACTCTAGTAGGTTGCTGGGAAGATCTATGCTGGGGAGGGATACGTAGGAATGAAAACATCAAAACTTGTATGTGCAGACTCACAGAAGTCATTGATTGTAGATACTGTTCTTGTTTTTCAACTTAAAAGACTGAAGCTCAGAGAGGTTAAGTGCTCAGGAGGATCTAGCCACCAAATCACTTGGCCAAGACCTGGAGAGATAGCCTCATATATTGGTGATGATGATCAAATATTCTACCCACAGCACTTAGGTCCAGCCTCCACCACCTGCTTGTTTTTTGATTTTAGGAATCTTGGTTAAAGTTTGTGCACCTAAGTTTCTTTATCTTTAAAATGAGTATATAAAGAGTATCACCTTCTTCTGAGTTGCCATAACGATAAAATTAATAAATATTAGCCAAGAGCTTGGAACTATGCCTACTATATAGTAGACCCATCAAAGTGTTTGATACATAAAATAAATCTTAAAATATGAGTACCTGGTCTGGGCTCCAGGACCTGTTGTCTTGGGCTGACTACTGGTGTACAGCTAGGTACTTCAGGGACTTCAGGGAAAGGGAAAAACAAACAGCAACAAAAGCTGTGTCCTCTGGTTTGTTAATGTTTGGCATTTCATTTAAAGAGAAGTTGTGTTTTTTTTCATCCTCCTATTGATGTTTTTAGTTAAAACCGTTGAACTCATATAAACAAGGCTGAGCCTCCTCCCCAGAGGATGAATTAATCAAGGTATCACTGCTGGGAAAAAGTTGAATCATTTAGCATCTTTGAATCAAGAATTAAATAAATCATGCTTATTTATTTTATCTTAAATATGTTAAAGCAAGTATAACACTTCTAACCATTGTGTGTATATATTTTTGTGTGCTCAGTTGTGACTTACTCTTTGTGACCCCCTGGACTGTAGCCTGCCAGTCACCTCTATCTGTGGGATTTTCCTGTCAAGAAGACTGGAGCTAGTTGCCATTTTCTTTTCCAGAGGATCTTCTCGACCCAGGGATCGAAACCCGTCTCCTGAATTGCAGGAGAATTCTTTACCATCTGAGTCACCAGCAAAGCCCCAGTGATGGTTTTGTATATATCTATAATGATGTTACACCACAGGGCACAATTATATATTTAGCTACAAAAATTCTGTTGAGAAATAGGTTCATTTTATCAAATAAACATGGGAACTGTCAAATATATACCAGTTTGATCTACTTAGTTGTTTATAACCTCTAATAAAATAGATAAATCAACTTCGCCAGTATCTCTTTAAAGTATAGAAATGCTATTTTCCAAAATTTTTTTAAGTGTTTGTTTATCAGTACTCCAGAGAAGAAATAAATCTTAGGATTGATTCTCCATAAATAAGCTGATTCATATTAGTCCCAAGTGCAATTTAAATCAAGCTGTAAAATTGTCTGATCCACAATAAGCAAGTGATGTTTTATCAAGTAGCATAACATATTTAAGAACTGGAAAGATAACTTAGATTTTATACATTTTACTTTATCCTTATGAAGGGTGTAACACTTTATTAAGTTAGAGTAACTTCTTTAAATCCAATTATTTCACATTTTATATCAAATTATTTTCTGAAATCTATATGCTGGCCTCAATGAAATCATGAGTTTACTGACAATATTTAAAAATATATGTATATGTTTCTCAGGGAAAAACTGAAGTGTCCAGTTCCACCTTTATAAATTAATTAAATTCATATTAAATTTCACTATTTCATCTTTGCTACCTTAGTTTAATTCTGTCTGTGATGGAGAATAATTGCTTACCTTGGCATTGTGGGAATTGAACATGATGTTATAAGTAAAGCTCTTGCAAAGTGCTTGGCACATATTAAACATTCAGAAAATTAAGCATTATTGTTAATATTAAAATAAAGTATGCATATTAAAACACGTGCTCATGCACAAAGTGAGCCTTTGTAAAACGTGTTTCTTCCTTTCTTGAATTATTTATGGTTTTGGTAAGACGTTATTTTTTTGGGCTCCAAAATCACTGCAGATAGTGACTGTAGCCATGAAATTAAAAGATGCTTGCTCCATGGAAGAAAAGTTATGACCAACCTAGACAGCATATTAAAAGGCAGAGACATTACTTCGTTGACAAAGGTCTGTATAGCCAAAGCTATGGTTGTTCCAGTTGTCATGTATGTATTAGATCATAAAGAAGGCTGAGCAGGGAAGAATTGATGCTTTTGAACTGTAGTTCTGGAAAAGACTCTCGAGAGTCCCTTGGACTGCAAGGAGATCAAACTAGCCAATCTTAAAGGAAATCAACCCTGAATATTCATTGAAGGGACTGATCCTGTAGCTGAAACTCCAATACTTGGGTCACCTGATGCGAAGAGCTGACTCACTGGAAAAGACTCTGATGCTGGGAAAGACTAGGGGCAGGAGAAGAGGGTGACAGATGATAAGATGGTTGGTTGGCATCATTGACTCAATGGTCATGAGTTTGAACAAACTCAAGGAAATAGTGAAGAACAGGAAAACCTGGCATGCTACAGTCCACGGGGTCATGAAGAGTTGGACACGACTGAGAGACTGAACTGAACTGAAAAAAGGTGAAATTGTCACATTGAGGAGAAATACCTATCAGCTACATTCATAGAGAACCAAGAGGATCAAAAGATTTGCATAAAGAGAATGTGTGTGTTATGGAAAGTGACAGTGGGCTCTCTTCTCCCCTACCTATTTGTACCTTGCATGTATTAGATATTCAGTAAATAAATAAAATAAACACAAATTGCAATTTAAAAATGGAGCATACTGAAGTAGGGACCCAGTTAGGAATTTAAGTAATATTATAATCCAACTGGAAACAAGAAATAAAGTACTTAATGTGTAGGCAGTTAAAAAATCATATTTACTAGTCTGATCTTTTTAAAATTGTATTATTATTTTTGGCTGTGCTGGGTCTTCATTGTTACACATGGGCTTTCTTTAGTTGCAGTGAGTGGGGCTACTCTCTAGTTGCAATGCACAGGCTTCTCATTGTGGTGGTGCTTCTGTTGCAGAGTACAGGCTACTAGGGAGTTTGAGCTTCAGTAGTGCGGCCTGTGGGCTCAGTACTTACAGCTTATGGGCTCCAGAGCACGAGCTCAGTTTGTTTACTGGAGTAGTTGCCGTGTGGCATGGGAATCTTCTAGGACCAGGGATTGAACCCGTTTCCTCTGCATTAGAAAGCAGCTTCTTTACCACTGGACCACGAGGGATGTTGTAACGTGATCCTAATAAACTGCAGTGACTCAAAACAATTCAATTATTGAGGGTATGTTTAAAATCGTCAGTATAAAGAATAACACAGTTAACCACTGTTCCTATCTCTGATCTTTAACAAGCACAGTGGAAACAAGATGAATACATGAGACTTAGTAGCACAAATTCTTTTCTGACTTTTAGTTATTACATATAGTTTGATCAGAGCATTAAAATATGTCAACATAAAACTGGTTTCAATCTGAAGCCAACTTCTAAAATATACTACTGTTTGTACTTTCTTTTAGTTCCTTTAAAATCTTTTTGTTGTTGTTGTTCAGTCACTAAGTTGTGTCCGACTCTTGCAACCCCATGCACTGCAGTACACCAGTCTCCTCTGTCCTCCTTAAAATCTTCATCCAAATGTAAATATCTTTTTGGAAAAGCTTAATCATTAAATACCTGCAATTTTGTACTCTTTGTTTTCCTTAACTCCATTGAATATATTTTTCGTGTTTCTTCAGCATTCAAAATTACAATTGTACTGGCTATCTGATATTTTTTAGAATTTAATGTCCTGTAATTTAGTACCCTTCTATTGTTAGATATTTAGGTTGTTTCCATCTTTTCCAATGGCTGAGTTAATGCTATAATTAATAATTGTATGCATATAGTTGTGTTCCTCTTTTGAATTATTTCCTCAGAGTAAATTCTCTGGGGAGATATTACTGGGTCAAAAGGTATAAAGGTTTTTATAGCTTTTCAGACAGGTTGCCAAATTGCTTTCCAAAACTATTTTACTACATCAATTTATAATACCCAGGTGACTCTCCGGATAATAACGCATACATTTCCACTTACTTACTATCCCATACTATCCATTATAGAGTCTTCTTTGAGTAGCCAAGCTGTGGATCAGGTGATTATTCTTATTTCATCACTATTCTCCCAAAGATGATGACGTCTTCTTCCCTTGCTTTAATACCATGAAGAAACTCCTGTTTCCACTTATAGCACCCTGCAGAATCATGTCTAGGATTTCCTTATAAAGAACTGTGGATAATTAGAATTTTTGTCTCATTGAGAGAAATTTTTAAAAGACTGAGCAGAGGGAAGACTAAGACAGAATCAATGGCATAGAATATTTGTCAACCTAACTAGGCTTTCCTGGCCTCCCAATGATATTAGAGTCTAATATTTTATCTTTTCAACAAACTGTTGAAATCCACGATTACTTATGATTTTGTCCAGCCCTCCTAGTTCAAATAGGCATTATTGTTGTAGCCCATCTTCCTCAAACACATTAGGCACAAGGATCATAAGAACCTTCCTTTGGTGAAAGATGGCCTCAGATTCTGATGCCATAGTGTATAAACCACATGACCATAGAAAGTAATGTGAATTCTCTGATACATGAGTCCTTTAGATCCATGAGTCATTCATTAGATGAGGTTGGTATTAGCTCCTACTTTATTCCACTATGAAGACTGCACAAAATAGGCTAAGTAGAGTGTTCAGTAGAGTACATAAAACATGACACATTCCCAATAAATATCTCTTTGAATACAGTAGCACACAGTAAATATGTTTTCTTTATTAAAACCAGTGCAAATATACCAATAGGCCAATGATAGAATCATTTCATCATATTACTGTTTCAAATACGTCGATAGTATTTCTGAAATATTTTTCAGCCATGGCATGTTTGAATACTAGTTGAAAGCTATCAATTGTCTCTCCGTAGAAAAATACAAACTATGCATCCTAGTTTTCCAAACTTTCTCAGCTGAGTCCATGAATTTCACATTAAATTCTTGTTCCTATATATCTAACTTCAAATATGATGAAACTAACCCTCCAATAACTTACATAGTGTGTTCAATATTGTATAATTATCTGAAAACATAAAGCAGATCAAGGTAAGAATACCTGCCATTTTTCCTACAAATGTATGTTTGGAAATGGTCAGTGGGAGCTGAGGTTTTTAACTGTTGTCTTCTCTAAGATGACAATATTTTTTTGTAAAAACAAAATAAAAACAATAAGAAAGTTATTTTTATGAGAACAGAATTTTTAGGCTTGTTGATTGCTTCCTTTCTGCCAATGCCATGGCTTACATGGAGATGTTACCTCTTTATATTTTCTAATTCACATTTCTAGTGCATCATTCATACCTGGCTTGTGTTACAGACCAAGGAGTGTCAGTGTGTTTAGCTGTGTGGAATTGATTTTTGGAATTCTGACTCAGAGGTAAGCCATAAAGAGAAATATTTTCACTGGGGTTTAATTTTTCTTGTGTCTAATTATGTGAAAAGTTCTATATTTATATCAATATTTTTAAAACTCAAAGAAAAAATACAACTACTTTTTTAAAATCAGAGAGAGATATATTTATATACAGGTAAATGAAAATGCCTGATCCACAAGTATCTATGAGATGCTACCTAAAGAAATCTTGCCAGACAAGCAAACAAATTGTTCATGCTCAGTTACTCAGTCTGGTCTGACTCCTTGCAACCCCATGGACTGTAGCCTTCTAAGCTCCTCGGCCCAGAGATTCAATCCGAGTCTCCTGTATCTCCTGCATTGGCAGGCAGATTCTTTACCACTGCACCACCTGGGAAGCCCTAAAGGAGCAGTATATCATTCAGATAAATTTGGAAACCTGCACATGTAGGGTGGAGAAAGTGGTATGTTAAAGTAGATTTTTTTACACAAGTTTTTAAAGGCATAAAAGGAAACCAGAATAATATAATCTCCAACAACATCAGGGAAACCTACAATAATAGTAACAACAAAATGACTTCCATTTACAAGGCTAGATATCCAGTTAGAATATAGAGATTGTAACAGACCCTCTGACAGATAAGGATAAGAAGCTTATGGAAGCTTTTTGATGGGAGATACTGACTATGGGGGAAACTGGGTCTTGTTCTGTTGGGTGGGCGGGGCCATGCTCAGTAAATCTTTAATCCAATTTTTGGTTGATGAGTGGGGCTATGTTCCCTCCCTGTTGTTTGACCTGAGATCAAACTATGGTGTAGGTAATGAACATAATATAGTCAAAGCTATGGTTTTTCCAGTAGTTGTGTACGGATGTGAGAGTTGGACCAAAAAGAAGGCTGAATGCTGAAGAACTGATGCTTTTGAACTGTGGTGCTGGAGAAGACTCTTGAGAGTCCCTTGCACAGCAAGGAGATCCAACCAGTCCACCCTAAAGGAAATCAGTCCTGAATATTCATTGGAAGGACTGATGCTGAAGCTGAAATTCCAATACTTTGGCCACCTGATGTGAAGAATTGACTCATCAGAAAAGACCCTGATGCTGGGAAAGATTGAAGGAAGGAAAAGAGGAGGACAACAGAGGATGAGATGGTTGGATGTTATCACGGACTTGATGGACATGACTTTGAGCAGGCTCCAGGAGTTAGTAATGGACAGGGAAGCCTGGTGTGCTGCAGTCCATGGGGATGCAAAGAGTTGGACGTGACTGAGTGACTGAACCAAACTGAACTGAATGGAGAGGGAGGAAGAAGAAAGTCTAGAAGATAAACAAAAAACACTCTATTAAACATGTATGTATGATTTGACCACATGTGTACATTCCTATACGTATAAGGGCAGAAATGTAAAAATCAATTTTAGTAATTTCAAGCTGAAATTTTGGGATCCAGATTTCAGAAACCATACTGCATGAAGATTTAAAGATCTGAAATCCTGTGAGAAAGGATAGACTAGAGATGGGGCTTGGAAGATACTCAAGAAACCCATGTTTGTTTTCTTGTTTGTTTAGTTATCCAGAAAATTGGGACACAAAGCTTAAATTTTTTAATTATGAGCTTTACAAACACAAAAACTAAACCTCATCTAGTCCTAAAAGAAGCAGAACTAGGTGGAGGATAAGGGGGCAACGGTTTGTACCTGACACAAAACAAATATTTTAATTGTATCTAATCAGAAACTGGTTTTGTTTTTCGTTCCAGTGTCACATCCAGCTGTCTGCATAGGGGGATCTGTACAGAGGTACAATAGATTTCTCCATTAGTCATTCAGGCTGCTTTGTCCATGTCACTGTGACCTTGCAGAGAACACAGTATCCTTGGAGACTTTAAAGTCATGTTCTAGGTGAACCTCATAAAGTACATTAAGTCTATAATTCTGCCCTGTATAAAAGACTGTGAGTTTACTAAAAGATAATTTAAAAAGGCTTTTTGTTGTTATTGTTGTTGTTATCTAGATTAAAGTACACATTAGGATTTGGTAACTCTTGCTTGTATCAACGTCACTAGATTTATAGTATCAATAACTTACTACAAATAAATAGAGATAGTTCAGTATTTTTTGATAGTCCTTTTAATTTTAGGCAGAAAGACAATATGGAGAAGTAAATAGTGTTGACAAGCAAGATCCTTCATTTCCAGGTTATCCTTAGTCAGGCAGTTTTGACTTGTTTCTAAAAAAATAAGAATAAATATCATTTTTCATAAGGAGCTTTATGTTCAGTCTTACCATTCAACAAAATTATTATGAACAAAGTTATTGTCTTTATCTTATTAAAGCTAAATATATTGAGTTAGATAAACATTTTTTTTCAAGTTTTGGATGCTATCTGGTAATAGATTAATAAACAAACCACAATCTTGTTTTCAAGACACTTGCAGACTCAAGTAGAATGAAAAGTGATAGGCACTCTAATTTTGCTAGTATGAGGAAGCTTGTAAGCGTAGAAAATTCAAAATATCATAATTTTGGTTAGATAATTTATATGCTTTCATATTAGTAGCTCCAAGTTTGATTATGGCCACACACTGGTCTAATTAAATACTTAAAATTTGTGCTTTGGGCCCACTTATGAGGTTTCTGAGAGAATAAAACTAATAAATCCACACAAGTGATGCAAGATTGAAATCATGTTTTTATTCCAAATTTTACACCTTAAGCAGAATTACATTAAGTTCTCGTATATTTTTTAAAAAATTAAACAGTTTTCTCGGACATGGAACTTTGACTAGAAATTCATACTGTTCACCTTGGAACAGTGCTTGCCACTTTAGAGTCTAGTTTTTTGCTACACGTTATGAAAATGGATCATTCAACCCAAGCCAACATTCTGACCAGACATCTTTCTCTCCAGTGTTCTAAAATCAGATGATAAAGGATAAAGGTAATTAAATATTTCCACAAATTGTAGGCAAATAGTGCAGAATAAGCTATGACTTCTTGACAAAAAATTCTGGGTTTTAGATCTCCTTAGCAAGCTGCTCCTGAAACTATTAAAGTTACTAATTTGAGATGTGTGTGTGTGTATTAGTTGCTTAGTTGTGTCCGACTCTGTGCGACCCCATAGACTGCAGCCCACCAGGTCCCTCCGTCCAAGGGATTCTCCAGGCAAGACCACTGGAGTGGGTTGCCATTTCCTTCTCCAAAAGGAACTACAGAAAGAAAGTGAAGTCACTCAATCGTGTCTGACTCTGTGAAACCCCATGCACTGCAGCCTACCAGGCTCTTCCATCCATGGAATTTTCCAGGCAAGAGTACTGGAGTGGGTCGCCATTTCCTTCTCCAGAATTTGAGATATATTTAGTCTATTTTGTTTCAGTACTCATGGTATGAGTTTAAAGGTTTAAAGGGCAAAAGTCCAACATGAATTATTTTAAATTTTCATACGTTTCCCCTAATATTGTTAGGTTACCAGTCTCTATCTGGACATTTTAGTTAGATAAAATATCTAACTAATATTTTAAATAAAATATCTAAAACTTTTGCAGGTCTTAATATGTGTTGGGAACTCTATTAAACTTTTTGTCTGGCTCCCTGGTGGTTCAGCGATAAAGAATTTGCCTGCAATGCAGGAGACATCAGTTTAATTCTTGGGTCAGGAAGATCCCCTGGAGAAGGAAATGGCAACCCACTTCAGTATTCTTGCCTGGAGAATCCCAGGGACAGAGGAGTTACAGTCCATAGGGTTGCAAAAGTGTTGGAAACAACTTCGTGACTAAAATAACAACAAATGCTTTATTTCATGTAAGTCCCATAGCAACACTATTTTGTGTGCATTTATATTATTTAAAAGAAAGCTGATTGCTAAAACAGAGAGGCCAAATAATTTTACTCCTATTATTAAAAAGTCTATTTTTCCCATTCATAAATTCTAATTAATCATAGTTTGGTACAGGGAATTGTAAGATACTGAAACCCATAGATGCTTAGGGTTAGGGTTAGTCGCTCAGTTGTGTCCGACTCTTTGTGACTCCATGGACTGTAGCCTGCCAGACTCCTCTGTCCATGGAATTCTCCAGGCAAGAATACTGGAGTGGGTTGCCATTTCTTCTCCCGGGAATCTTCCCGACCCAGGAATCAAACCTGGGCCCCTTGCAAGGCAGGCAGATTCTTTACCACTGAGCCACCTGGGAAACCAATTTATAATGCCCAGTACAATGTAAATTCTATATAAATAGCTACTGGTGTACAGAAAATTCAAGTTTTACTTTTTGGATATTCTAGAATTTTTTTCCCAAATATGTTTGATTCAGTGTTGGTTGAACTTGAGGAACGCATGAATACAAAGGGTTGGTCTTCTCTTCACTGACAGTCTGAATCTTCATCTAAGTAGCTCAGGAATGAAGGAAAAAAAATGGATGAAATATATTCTCAGAAGTGGAGCCCTGAAGAGATTATCCATTAATTTCTGCTACCTGGATCTTGAGTGAGATCCAAGTTCTTTTCCTCTCTGAGACCTAATGAATTTTTAGCTATTTCTTGGATTCTATTTTTCCAATAAGCTCCATTTTTGGAATAATTTAGCTAGAGCTTCTATTGAGTTCTATTTTTAAAAGTACACATAAATATAGTATGCACCACCAACGTATTTTTATTACATCTTTAACCTTAAAATGTGTGGAGATTAAACTGTTAGGATTTTGAAGTCAATTTGACCACCCAGCAAGTAAAGAGAGCTAAAGCTATCCTTGTAACAAAAAACAAACAAATTGGCTTTTTTTGTGCCTAGAGCAACTGGGGCTTGTAGTCCCACTCACCTGAGGCATGTATCAGCTTCAAAAGACCAGAAGCTGGGTAGACTGACCAGTGTGTTTGCTCCTCCTTCACTGACTGATTCCCACGAACAGAGAATATCTCTTCCTCATCAGTTTCCTAACGAGCACCCTTAAATATGGCCTGGCTGGAGATGAACTAAAGAAGATTTACATTCAGCTATTTATTAAGATTTATGGCAAGGTCTAAACAGGTATAACTTACCTTGCTGGATTTATGGACATCATCAATATTGATAAGACCGGAGAGAATTTTGGTCTATTCTACATTGCCAAGGGTTACTTTGTTGTTCATTGTCATGAAGAGCCGGTTAATTGGAAAAGTCCCTGATTCTGGGAAAGATTGATGGCAGGAAGAGAAGAGGGTGACAGAGGATGAGATGGTTGGATGACATCATCAGTTCAATGGACAATGAGTTTGAGCTCTGGGAAATAGTGAAGAACAGGGAAGTCTGATATGCTATAGTCCATAGTGTTGCAAAGAATAGGACGTGACACACAGCAACAACACATCACCAAGGGTTACTCTGCTGTTCATTTTCACAGACCTAAGTAAGCCAAGTATAAGTTGTACAATATGAGGAAGAACTCTACTGGCTCAAACAGGATCCCACATCTGGTGACTCATGGTCTTCATACCATCTGATCCCCTGATCCCCTCAGCAAGATCAATGAAACCATTCAGATTGATTTAGAGACTGGAAAGATTATCGATTTCATCATTTGACACTGGGTAAATCACTACAGATGGTGACTGCAGCCATGAAATTAAAAGACGCTTACTCTTTGGAAGGAAAGTTATGACCAACATAGATAGCATATTCAAAAGCAGAGACATTACTTTGCCAACAAAGGTCCGTCTAGTCGAGGCTATGGTTTTTCCTGTGGTCATGTATGGATGTGAGAGTTGGTCTGTGAAGAAGGCTGAGTGCCGAAGAATTGATGCTTTTGAACTGTGGTGTTGGAGAAGACTCTTGAGAGTCCCTTGGACTGCAAGGAGATCCAACCAGTCCATTCTGAAGGAGATCAGCCCTGGGATTTCTTTGGAAGGAATGATGCTAAAGCTGAAACTCCAGTACTTTGGCCACCTCATGCGAAGAGTTGACTCATTGGAAAAGACTCTGATGCTGGGAGGGATTGGGGGCAGGAGGAGAAGGGGACGACAGAGGATGAGATGGCTGGATGGCATCGCTGACTCGATGGACGTGAGTCTCAGTGAACTCCAGGAGTTGGTGATGGACAGGGAGGCCTGGCGTGCTGCGATTCATGGGGTCGCAAAGAGTCGGACACGACTGAGCAACTGATCTGATCTGATCTGATCTGAAAGTGACTGGAGGTGCTAACTTAGGAAGAATTGGTGTGACCAAGAATTTGGTTCTTTTGGTGTGGTTCGTGTCAAAAATGCCAATGTCAGCAGCTTTTCACCCAGCTGTCCAACATTTTTGTTATTTACAGAGACAACACACCATGGATTTCTCTTCCCCAAGGAAAAGATATTCACCTCACTCTTGCCAAAGAGAACAACAGGAAACTGATTATCAAGCAGAGCATTAGGTGAAATTATCTCAAGGTGACAAAATCTGTGGAGTCTTTGTACTTAATTAACAATAATACTGCATCATATAGTTAGTTGTTAAAGTATGTCCAATTAGTGTAACATCTAACTGTTGCTCAAAGTGACTCTTTCATCAGCCTTAGTGACCCAGTTGTCAGTGACAGAGGGAGAAATAGGCAGAAGTGTGTCCAATCAGTGAGTTATTGGCCATCACTTGCTGTATATCTATCATCTGTATAATAAATTTAACTTTTTCTGATGGTGAAATTAACTCTAAATTTCCTTGAAATTTCAAAGTCTTAAACTTACACCATTGATCCTATGGTGTTGAGTAGCTTTAGCACATTACTGTGTTTCCTTAAGGGCACTAATGATATGTTTGCAATGTTGCCCCAATGCTGCCACTGACAATAACACTTAAGTTCTCACCTTTGGGGTTAGATCATTACATTTATTGCTGTCATGATCAGTTATACATGTATTCATGTATCATACTGGAAGCCCTGGACTGAAATATATACTGATTCAAAAGAAAGAAATGAAACTGCTTTTATTCATCAAAAACAAAATTGTCTATGTAGAAAAATTCAAAGAACCTGTAAAAAATACTCCTTGAGTTAATAAAGAAGTATAGCAAAGTTGCATGATAAAGGAGACTATGGAAAAGTCCATTGCTTTCCTGTATACAGGCATTGAACAAATGAAGCTTAAAATTAAAAAAAAAAACAAGCACCTTTACAATATTGCCGAAAATGAGATACTTAGATATAAATATATCCAAATTTGGGCAAAATATATTTTCAGAAAACTATAAAACATTGACAAGAGCAATCATAAATTCATGTTTATGAATTGGAAGGCTCAATATTATTAAGATGTTAATTCTTCCCACCTTGATTTATACAATGATTGCAATTTCAATCAAAGTCCCTGCAAGCTATTTTATAGATATCAACAAAATTTCTGAAAATTATATGTAACAGCAAACAACTTGGAATAACATAGAATATTAAAAAATAAGAACAAAGTTTGAGAATTTATCAGATCAGATCAGACCAGATCAGTCACTCAGTCGTGTCCAACTCTTTGCGACCCCATGAATCGCAGCACGCCAGGCCTCCCTGTCCATCACCAACTCCTGGAGTTCACTGAGACTCATGTCCATCCAGTCAGCGATGCCATCCAGCCATCTCATCCTCTGTCGTCCCCTTCTCCTCCTGCCCCAATCCCTCCCAGCATCAGAGTCTTTTCCAATGAGTCAACTCTTCGCATGAGGTGGCCAAAGGACTGGAGTTTCAGCTTTAGCATCATTCCTTCCAAAGAAATCCCAGGGCTGATCTCCTTCAGAATGGACTGGTTGGATCTCCTTGCAGTCCAAGGGACTCTCAAGAGTCTTCTCCAACACCACAGTTCAAAAGCATCAATTCTTCGGCACTCAGCCTTCTTCACAGTCCAACTCTCACATCCATACATGACCACAGGAAAACCATAGCCTTGACTAGACGAACCTTTGTTGGCAAAGTAATGTCTCTGCTTTTGAATATGCTATCTATGTTGGTCATAACTTTCCTTCCAAGGAGTAAGCATCTTTTAATTTCATGGCTGCAGTCACCATCTGCAGTGATTTTGGAGAATTTATACTACTCACTTTAAAGATGTTATAAAGCTACAATAATCTAGAAAGTAGTATTGGTGAAATAACAAACATTTAAAACTCAACAAGTATATTGAAATCATTTTTGACAAAGATGTAAAAGCAATTCAATAGAGAAACAATAGTATTTTCATTGAATGGTTGCTAGAACTATTGGAAGTCCATATCTTTTTAATAAAAGGAAAAAACCTTAGGTACATCTCTTGCATGTTATAGAAAAAATTAACTGAAAATTTATGGCAGTCATAAATGGAAAAAACTATAATTTTTAGACTGACTGACTGACTTATAATTTTTAGAAGAAAACATAAAATCTAGATGGCCTTCTGTTTTGTGACATGTTTTTAGATACAACACAAAACTACCATCAATGAAATAAAAATGATTGATAATTTGTAGCTTATTAAATTTATTAAATTAAATTTGCATCTGTGAAAAACACTATATGAGAATGAGACGATAAGTAATCACAACCTAGGAAAGACTATTAGCAAAATATATACCTGAGTAATGACTTGTAATCAAAATATGTAAAGAACTCTATTTCAACTATCGGAAAACACACAATCCAACTTAGGAAATGGGCAAAATAATCTGAACAGACACTTCCCTAAAGAAAATATACAGTTTAAAAGTCTATAAAAAAATGTTCAATATCATTTGTCATTAGGGAAATGAAATTATAACAACGAGATACAAGTTTTGGAATGGCTTAAATCCAAAACTTGAAAATAAAAGTTACTTGCAAGGATGCAGAGAAACAGGAACGCTCATTTGTTTCTGGTAATATGTAAAATAGTACAGTCACCTCTGCAGATGGTTTCACCATTTCTCCATATACAGCAACTGTGATCCTACGTATTTACCCAACCGATTTAAAAAGTTATGTTCACACAAAATCCTACACACAAAAGTTTATCACCATTTTATTTAAAATGTCTTTTAATAAGTGAATGGATAAACAAACTGTGGCATATCCAAACAATGGAATATTTTTCAGCAAGACACAAAAAGGCATGAATGAATCTTAAAAGTATATTGCTAAGTTAAAGAAATCAATCTGAAAGGCTAGTTTAACATATGACTCCATTTATGACATTCTAGAAAATATAAAATTGTAAAATTAATAAAGATATCAATGGTTCCAGGGGCATGGGGACAATAAAAAGTTAAATAAGTAAAGCATGTGGGGCTTTTTAGGGCATTGAAACTATTCTGTTTGATAGCATATTTATGGACATAAAGCATTTGCCAAAAAATCACAGGACTTTATAGCAAAAACAATGAATCTTAATATATGCATATATAAAACATTATTTTGTAGATTAAGGCAGATAGTGACAAAAGTATAGAATTATACTCCAAATTACTAATGCATTAAATAACTTCTTTGAAGAGGTTTTCGGGGGTGGAGGGGGGGATGGTACTAAGTAATTTTGGAAACAATGCAAGAATGTAAAAGACAAAAGAAACTGTATATACTGAACTGCATCTGATAAGATTGTTTCTTATGAGCGAATCAGTTAACTATTTTGAAAAACTCTACATGTTACTGGAACTGAGCAGTTAACTAGGTGATGAAAGTCAATGTTCTCATGCTAGAGTAGGAAATTATAGATGAGCAAGGAGGGAGTTAGAATGAGCAGTCTGGTAATGGATTAGAGTTGAAAATTCAGCATAAATATGTGCTGTGTGCTCAGTCACTTCAGTTGTGTCCAACTCTTTGCAACCTTATTGACCATAACCCTTCAGGCTCCTTTGTCCATGGGATTTTCCCAACAAAAGAGCTGGAATGGGTTGTCATGCCCTCCTTCAGGGGATCATCCTGATCCAGGGATTGAACCCTCATCTCTTGTGTCCCCTGCATTGCAGGTGGATTTTCTACCGCTAAGCCACTGGGGAAGCCCCTGGAATAAATATATTTTGGTTCAGTTGAGTTCTGTCACTCAGTCGTGTCCAACTCTTTGCGACCCATGAATCGCAGCACGCCAGGCCTCCCTGTCCATCACCAACTCCCGGAGTTCACTCAGACTCATGTCCATCGAGTCAGTGATGCCATCCAGCTGTCTCATCCTCTGTCGTCCCCTTCTCCTCCTGCCCCCAATCCCTCTCAGCATCAGAGTCTTTTCCAATGAGTCAACTCTTCGCATGAGGTGGCCAAAGTACTGGAGTTTCAGCTTTAGCTTCATTCCTTCCAAAGAAATCCCAGGGCTGATCTCCTTCAGAATGGACTGGTTGGATCTCCTTGCAGTCCAAGGGACTCTCAAGTGTTTTCTCCAACACCACACTTCAAAAGCATCAATTCTTCGGCACTCAGCTTTCTTCACAGTCCAACTCTCACATCCCTACATGGTGATGGACAGGGAGGCCTGGCGTGCTGTGATTCATGGGATCGCAAAGAGTCAGACATGACTGAGCAACTGAACTGAACTGAACTGACTAGACGGACCTTTGTTGGCAAAGTAATGTCTCTGCTTTTCAATATGCTATCTAGTTTAGTCATAATTTTTCTTCCAAGGAGCAAGTGTCTTTTAATTTCATGGCTGCAGTCACCATCTGCAGTGATTTTGGAGCCCAGAAAAATAAAGTCTGACACTGTTTCCCCATCTATTTCCCATGAAGTGGTGGGACCAGAGGCCATGATCTTCGTTTTCTGAATGTTGAGCTTTAAGCCAACTTTTTCACTCTCCACTTTTACTTTCATCAAGAGGCTTTTGAGTTCCTCTTCACTTTCTGCCATAAGGGTGGTGTCATCTGCATATCTGAGGTTATTGATATTTCTCCTGGCAATCTTGATTCCAGCTTGTGCTTCTTCCAGCCCAGCATTTCTCATGATGTACTCTGCATATAAGTTAAATAAGCAGGGTGACAATATATAGCCTTGACGTACTCCTTTTCCTATTTGGAACCAGTCTGTTGTTCCATGTCCAGTTCTAACTGTTGCTTCCTGACCTGCATATAGGTTTCTCAAGAGGCAGGTCAGGTGGTCTGGCATTCCCATCTCTTTCAGAATTTCCCACAGTTTATTGTGATCCACACAGTCAAAGGCTTTGGCATAGTCAATAAAGCAGAAATAGATCATTTTCTGGAACTGTCTTGCTTTTTCGATGATCCAGCAGATATTGGCAATTTGATCTCTGGTTCCTCTGCCTTTTCTAAAACCAGCTTGAACATCTGCAAGTCACGGTTCACGTATTGCTGAAGCCCGGCTTGGAGAATTTTGAGCATTATTTTACTAGTGTGTGAGATGAGTGCAATTGTGCGGTAGTTTGAGCATTCTTTGGCATTGCCTTTCTTTGGGATTGGAATGAAAACTGACCTTTTCCAGTCCTGTGGCCACTGCTGAGTTTTCCAAATTTGCTGGCATATTGAGTGTAGCACTTCACAGCATCATCTTTCAGGATTTGAAATAGCTCCACTGGAATTCCATCACCTCCACTAGCTTTGTTTGTAGTGATGCTTCTAAGGCCCACTTTACTTCACATTCCAGGATGTCTGGCTCTAGGTGAGTGATCACACCGTCATGATTATCTTGGTCATGAAGATCTTTTTTGTACAGTTCTTCTGTGTATTCTTGCCACCTCTTCTTTTTTTTAAAAAAAATTTTTATTTTATTTTTAAACTTTACAATATTGTATTAGTTTTGCCAAATATCGAAATGAATCTGCCATAGGTATACCTGTGTTCCCCATCCTGAACCCTCCTCCCTCCCCAGCCACCTCTTCTTAATATCTATTGCTTCTGTTAGGTCCATACCATTTCTGCCCTTTATCGAGCCCATCTTTACATGAAATGTTCCCTTGGTATCAATGGTCAACACCGAAATCAGATTGATTATATTCTTTGCAGCCAAAGATGGAGAAGCTCTATACAGTCATGAAAAACAAGACCAGGAGCTGACTGTGGCTCAGATCATGAGCTCCTTATTGCCAAATTCAGACTGAAATTGAAGAAAGTAGGGAAAACCACTAGACCATTCAGGTATGACCTAAATCAAATCCCTTATGACTATACAGTGGAAGTGAGAAATAGATTTAAGGGCCTAGATCTGATAGATAGAGTGCCTGATGAACTGTGGATGGAGGTTCGTGACATTGTACAGGAGACAGGGATCAAGCCCATGCCCATGGAAAAGAAATGCAAAAAAAGCAAAATGGCTGTCTGAGGAGGCCTTACAAATAGCTGTGAAAAGAAGAGAAGTGAAAAGCAAAGGAGAAAAAGAAAGATATAAGCATCTGAATGCAGAGTTCTAAAGAATAGCAAGAAGAGATAAGAAAGCCTTCCTCAGTGATCAATGCAAAGAAATAGAGGAAAACAACAGAATGGGAAAGACTAGAGATCTCTTCAAGAAAATTAGAGATACCAAGGGAACATTTCATAAATATGTTTAACTTAATACAAATATGTGTATATGTGTGTGTGTGTGTGTGTGTGTGTGTGTGTGTGTGTATGTGTGAGGGCTCCATCATTCACCTGTGTCCTACTCTTTGTGACTTCATGGACTGTAGCCTTCCAGGCTCCTCTGCCCATGGAATTTTCTAGCAAGAATACTGGAGTGGGTTGTCATTTCCTTCTCCAGAGGATCTTCCTGACCCAGGAATCAAATCCAAATCTCTTGTGTCTCTTGCTTGGACTGGCAGATTCTTAACCACTGAGGCACATGGGTTGCCTAATACAAATATAGATAAATAGATATTAAAATATTTATAGATATGTGTAAGTCCAGAGATTAATATACATACATACATTTCTTTGCTATTTCAATTAAGGAGCCCTAGAAGCAGCTAGGAGAAGGAAATGGCAACCCACTCCAGTATTCTTGCCTGGAGAATCCCAGAGATGGAGGAGCCTGTTGGGTGCCATCTATGGGGTCACACAGAGTCGGACAAAACTGATGCAACTTAGCAGTAGCAGCAGCAGAGGCAGCTATGTCTCCTTAGCATGGAGCACACGTAGGTGTCTTTGTTTCTAATAAATTCTCCAGAAAATGATTCTAGTGCTAAGTCTAGGAATCTATAACATCTAACCTGGAACATGCTACAGTGCCAAAATGTGTGAAGTGCTAAAAAAAAAAAAAAAAAAAAAGAAAAGCTGAATGGAGATATGTCAAAGGGACACAGGAACCAATGGAAAGAATTCCCAATGGCTGACGACAGAACAATTTTAGTGAAATAAATAAATTAGTGTTGGATTATAGTCAATGTAAAAGTAAATAACCAAAAGCCTAGCCTGAATATTTAACTAATAGGGAAAAATAAATGAATTAGAAAAAATTCTCATGCAGAAGAGTTCTAAATAATTTTTGTGGATACTCTGTCCTTGCCACTCCTTGAGTATGGGCTTAACATGATGACTTCCCTCCAAAGACTGCAGTATTGAAAGGGGATAAAATACTAATTTTACAATGAAGAAATCTTCAAGTGGTTTTTTCCTCAAAACACAACAGCAGACAAATCCCAACCAAGGAACATTCTATAAAATATCTGATCAGTATTCCTCAAAAACTGTCAAGATCATCAAAAACAAGGAAAATCCTAGAAATTTTCACAATGAAAGAAAGCATAGGAGATATGATTTTAATGACTAAATATAATGTACTCTGAATGGGATTCTGTAACAGAAAAAGGCCATAAGGTAAACATTAGTGAAATCTGAAAACAGTATGAACTTTAGTGAATAGTAATGTATCAACATTGGTTCATTAACTGGGACAATATCTAATACTGTTACAACATGCTAATAATAGGAAACACCGGGTACAGAGTATGTGGAAACTCTGTATTATCTTTACAAGTTTTACATAAATCTAAAACTATTTTTTTCAAAAAATTTATTTACAAAAACTAGTATATTTTTCCTAGAGAAGGCAATGGCACCCCACTCCAGTACTCTTGCCTGGCAAATCCCATGGACGGAGGGGCCTGGTGGGCTGCAGTCCATGGGGTCGCTAGGAGTTGGGTACGACCGAGCGACTTCACTTTATTTTTTCACTTCTATGCATTGGAGAAGGAAATGGCAACCCACTCCAGTGTTCTTGCCTGGAGAATCCCAGGGACAGGGGAGCCTGGTGGGCTGCCGTCTATGGGGTTGCACAGAGTCAGACATGACTGAAGTAACTTAGCAGCAGCAGTAGCAGTATATTTTTCCAAAAACTTTAAATACATAAGGTTAAAAAGAAGTGTTGCTGGGTCTTGCAGGCACCCAGAGTACTATTAACATCACACATGTTTACACAATAATTAAAAATCTCATTTTTTATCTTACCATTGTATATTTATACTTTTTTCCATCAACATGTGACTTAGAACTCTGTGTTCACTTACTTATGCAAACTTTACTGTCACCCTTAACTTGTAGTCAAGGCTATGGTTTTTCCAGTGGTCATGTATGGATGTGAGAGTTGGAGTATAAAGAAGGCTGAAAGCCGAAGAATTGATGCTTTTGAACTGTGGTGTTGGAGAAGACTCTTGAGAGTCCCTTGGACTGCAAGGAGATCCAACCAGTCCATCTTAAAGGATATCAGTCCTGGGTGTTCATTGGAAGAACTGATGCTGAAGCTGAAACTCCAATCCTTTGGCCACCTCATGTGAAGGGCTGACTCATTGGAAAAGACCCTGATGCTGGGAAAGATTGAGGGCAGGAGGAGAAGGGGACAACAGAGGATGAGATGGCTGGATGGCATCACCAACTCGATGGACATGGGTTTGGGTGGACTCTGGGAATTGGTGATGGATAGGGAGGCCTAGAGTGCTGCAGTTCATGGGGTTGCAAAGAATTGGACACGACTGAGCGACTGAACTGAACTAAACAACTTGTAGTTATTACTAATGGAAAAGTAAGCAAATGTCTGAGCCAAGGATTTCTAGGAAGAACAGAGAGAAATATATAAGAAAAAAAATCTTTAAATGTAAAGAGACCAAAATGTAATCAATTTCCTAGATTAATAACATTACTTTCCTAGTAATAACATTTCTCAAGTAGCAAAATATGGAAATACAATATAAAACAGTTAAATTTTATGGCTGAATGTTATAAATATTATTTTAAATTATTTTTAAATATTTTTATCAACTTTATCACAATACTACACTCAAACTGTCTTCTCTAGTCTCAGTAACCATGCTGTGAGATCACATATTTGTGAAATGATTCTGAATAAGAACAACCCTGATCTGATATTTTAGAAAAAGACAATTTGGTGGCAATAATCTAAGATGAATTCACTACAACGAAATACATTGTACATCATGATTAGGCCTTATTTCTAAACTTTAGTGATATATTTATGGATCAGGAGCAATATGATAAAAATCTCTAAAGATGATAACTATTGTCAATTTGGTTGTTTTAGTACACTTAATGCAATGAAGGTCAAGGTCAAAAAAACTCTCAGTGTGAAATCAATAAAAATAAATAGCAAATGGTTAACAGTCATCTCTTACATTTGCAGAAAGTATTCCTTTTGTGCAGTGTGTGTATATTTGTTGCTATGGAAACGGGGGACAACTAAATCCAATGTGAAGTCTCATTTTCATCATAAGAGTATATCTTTCAAATTAAAATGAAACAAAAAAGGTACAACCTAATCAGCTCAATTGTCACAGCACAGGCTAGACTTGGGAGGTATGGATTGTTTTGGACCACAGAATGTTGATGACATTTGATAATTTTTGACCAAAAAAATGATTTTTTTGGTGTGTATTTCAACCTAAGTATCCAAGTTTCAAGAGTGATGGGAGACAAAAGAACAAGATCATTATTATTGCATTTTCTTAGGAAAGCAGATCCTCTTATTTTTCTCACTCTCCCTATTTTCCTAACAATAATCCCTGGGTGGGAGAAGGCTGTATGTTAGGATACCATACAATCTCTTGGAACTGTTCTTCCTGACAAGTTCATCTACTTTGTATCTTGGTGTTCTGTGGTAATATTTGGATCTATAATTTGGCCTCATTAGGGAACTTGCCCATCAACAATGACCTGAGAAGCTACCACCTCTGGTTTTTAAACCAGAAGTGACTGCTATATTAAAGTGCTAGCTTGAAATTCTGGACTATTAACAAGTTACTTGAGAGTGTTGTTACATGGGTCAATGCCTCTGAAGCTAATTAGTTATGTATATTGAGCAGTTAACATTTTCAAAGAACTGTACTGGGTATGAGAGTGAAAAGATATAGACTTAGAAAACCTAAAGGGCTCATAATCCAGATAGGGAAATAAATATATACAAAATTAAGTTTAATACAAGTTCTAGAGTTATGGGAACCTAGAAGAGTAAGTGATTCTTTCTCTTAGAATGTTAGAATTGGAGACAATTTCCAAGAAAAAACACTGGAGTTGAGCTGGCCTATAAGCAGACTTAACACCTAGGGTATTAGTAATAGAACTGATAAACTAGAGACTGTGCATCTCAGTGACAAGAAAGTGAACTATGTGTCTGAAGGAAGGGTGTGTTTTTGGTGTGAAGAAATCTTACGACACATGCCCAGAGGATTGTGGTGGTGATTTAGTCACTAGGTTGTGTCTGAGTCTTGTGACCCCATGGACTGTAGTCCACCAGACTCCTCTGTCCATGGGATTTCTCAAGCAAGTATACTGAAGTAGGCTGTCATTTCCTTCTCCAGGGGATCTTCCCCACCCAAGAATCGAACCAGGGCCTCCTGCATTGCAGACGGATTCTTTAATGATGAGCCACCAGGGAAGGCGCATGACTAGAGGATATAAAGGTGGACTTTTAGATAAAGTGTCTTAAATACCTAGCTTAGATTCCTGCAAATCTATTAATTTACCACCTTTTCTGCCTCCAAACAAAACCCATGGGTAGCATTCTCCCAAACACATTATTTATCATTATTGACAATGATTTTCACTGTGGGAAATAGTAATATACTCAAATGGGGGAGGTCAGTTGTAACTTGTGATTGAAACATTCTCAGTGTGTCCTGTCAAGGTTCAAAGTCCCACAGGATCACTCCTATAAAACACACCAAAATTAGGTTTATTAATTGTGCTGAAGAAACAGAGAACACATTCCAGAAGAAAACTGGGAATAGCTATGTAGGAAGATTAAGAAGGGATTTTTTGAAGGGATTTATATTTATCTTTGGTGAGTTTAAGGAGGAAGTAGAATAGTCAGGGTCAATTCTGAATTAGAAACTGTCAAGAAGCAGAGGCTAATTTGTGACTGGGATTTTGGTATTCTTGCCTGGGGAATCCCATGGATGGAGGAGCCTGGCAGGCTACAAGTCCATGGGGTTGCAAAAAGTCAGACATGAATGAAGCACCTTAGCAGCAGCATCTTAATAA
Organism: Bubalus bubalis; assembly: GCF_019923935.1. NCBI lineage: Eukaryota > Metazoa > Chordata > Mammalia > Artiodactyla > Bovidae > Bubalus > Bubalus bubalis. The sequence continues at coordinate 166,308,510 of NC_059158.1, forward strand.
ATATTTAATATGCCTTAAGTGGAAAAATCAAAGTTGGACTAGAGTCATAGTGGGAAAGAAAGAGTAATCTCTCCAGTTGCTCTGATGAGGGGTATGTTCCATCAGGTGTTGCCGACATGATCTTATTGATGTCCTGGGTTAAGCATTGCTTCTGATGGGAATATTTTAGTCTGGTTGTCAGTCCAGTTCAGTTCAGTTCAGTTCAGTTGCTCAGTTGTGTCCTACTCTTTGCGACACCATGGACTGCAGCATGCCAGGCATCCTTGTTCATCACCAACTCCCCCAGGTTGCTCAAACTCATGGCCATTGAGTCAGTGATGCTATCCAACCATCTCATCCTCTGTTATCCCCTTCTCCTTCTGCCTTCAGTCTTTCCCAGCATCAGAGTTTTCTTTCCAATCAGTCAGTTCTTTGGATCAGGTGGCCAAAGTATAGGGGTTTCAGCTTCATCATCAGTCCTTCCAATGAATATTCAGGGCTGATTTCCTTCGGGATTGACTGGTTGGATCTTGTAGCCCAAGGGACTCTCAAGAGTTTTCTCCAACACCACAGTTCAAAAGCATCAACTTTTATGCTTTCAGATTTCTTTACAGTCCCATTCTCATATCCATACATGACCACTGGAAAAACCATAGCTTTGACTAGATGGACCTTTGTTGGCAGAGTGATGTCTCTGCTTTTCATATGCTGTCTAGGTTGGACATAGCTTTTCTTCCAAGGAGCAAGAGTCTTTTAATCTCATGGCTGCAGTCACCATCTGCAGTGATTTTAGAGCCCCCCAAAATAAAGTCTGCCACTGTTTCCCCATCTATTTGCCATGAGGTGATTGGACCGGATGCCATGATCTTAGTTTTATGAATGATGAGTCTTAAGACAACTTTTTCACTCTCTTTCACTTTCATCAAAAGGCTCTAGTTCTTCTTCACTTTCTGCCATAAAGGTGGTGTCATCTGCGTGTCTGAAGTTATTGATATTTCTCCTGGCAATCTTGATTCCAGCTTGGGCTTCCTCCAGCCTGGATTTCACATGACGTACTCTTCATATAAGTTAGATAAGCAGGGTGACAATATACAGCTGTGATGTACTTCTTTCTTGATATGAAACCAGTCTGTTGTTCCATGTCCAGTTCTAACTGTTGTTTCTTGGCCTGCATAGGGATTTCTCAGGAGGCAGGTAAGGTAGTCTGTTGCTCCCATCACTTTAAGAATTTTCCACAGTTTGCTGTGATCCACACAGTCAAAGGCTTTGGCGTAGTCAATACAGCAGAAGTAGATGTTTCTCCGGAACTCTCTCACTTTTTTGATATCTAACGGATGTTGGCAATTTGATCTCTGGTTCCTCTGGCTTTTCTAAATCCAGCTTGAACATCTGGAAATTCATGGTTAATGTACTGTTGAAGCCTGGCTTGGAGAATTTTGAGCATTACTTTGCTAGCGTGTGAGACGAGTGCAATTGTGTGGTAGTTTGAACATTCTTTGGCGTTGCTTTTCTTTGGATTGGAATGAAAACTAACCTTTTCCAGTCCTGTGGCCACTGTTGAGTTTTCCAAATTTGCTGGCATATTGAGTGCAGCACTTTCACAGCAACATCTTATAGGATTTGAAGCTCCACTGGAATTCTATCACCTCCACTAGCTTTATTATGATGCTTCCTAAGGCCCACTTGACTTTGCATTCCATGATTTCTGGCTCTAGGTGAGTGATCACACCATCATGGTTATCTGGGTCATGAATATCTTTCTTTATATAGTTCTTCTGTGTATTCTTGCCACCTCTTCTTAATATCTTCTGCTTCTGTTAGGTCCATACCATTTGTCTTTTATTGTGCCCATCTCTGCATGAAATGTTTTCTTGGCATCTCTACTTTTCTTGAAGAGATCTCTAGCCTTTCCCATTCCATTGTTTTCCTCTATTTCTTTTCATTGATCATTGAGGGCGGCTTTCTTTTCTCTCCTTGCTATTCTTTGGAACTCTGCATTCATATGGGTGTATCTTTCATTTTCTGCCTTGCGATTAGCTTCTTTTCTTTTCTCAGCTATTTGTAAGGCCTCCTCAGACAACCGTGTTGCCTTTTTGCCTTTCTTATTTTTCGTCTGGTTGTCAGCAATGCCTATTCTACTCTTTCTGATTATCAGCACAGCTGATTTTCACTTGTCAGTTCACCCTGCTCCATCCACCAACATTCTTCATTCTTGGTTGAATATTTGCTGAGGGCACATCAAAGTAGTTTTTTGGTGGTGGTGTTAAAGATTGGTATATTTTTGAGATTGATATATCTAGATCTTTTGAAAATAACAACTATGATTATCTGATTTTGGAAAGAGGGTGCTCTGAAGACATGACAACTAGTTAGAAAGTAAAAGTGAAAGTTGCTCAGTCATGTAAGACCCTTCCTGATCCCATGGACTATACAGCCCATGGAATTCTCCAGGCCAGAATACTGGAGTGGGTAGCCTTTTCCTTTTCCAAGGGATCTTCCCAACCCAAGAGTCAAACTGGGGTCTCCTGCACTGCTGGTGGATTCTTTACCAACTGAACTATCAGGGGAGCCCAACTAGTTAGTAGGTTACTTCAAAATTCTAAATAAAAATGAAGGGGGTCTTGGCTTAGACAGTAAAATCAGAAAAAAAAAAATAGTTGAGACATTTCCACAGTAGAATCCATGCCAAAAGATGTAGCCTATCAAAGAGCAGGTCTGAAAGAATTTTTAAGTATATTATTGATACATACTTAAGCACCTATTTCAGAATACCCATGATGTCACATGCTTTGGTGTATGTATTATAGTAATTATACAATGATTGAAAGATGAGAAAATGTAGTATTTGTCTCTTTGAACTTCAGTGTTGAGAGAAGTATGCAGCTATCTGAAATATGCAATGAAAATAAATAATATAGAGGAGGATTACACAAATCTAGGTGTGATCACTCACCTAGAGCCAGACTTCCTGGAATGCAAAGTCAAGTGGGCCTTAGGAAGCATCACCATGAACAAAGCTAGCAGAGGTGATGGAATTCCAGTTGAGCTATTTCAAATCCTAAAAGATGATGCTGTGAAAGTGCTTCACTCAATGTGCCAGCAAACCTGGAAAACTCAGCAGTGGCCACAGGATTGGAAAGGTCAGTTTTCATTCCAATCCCAAAGAAAAGCAATGCCAAAGAATGTTCAAAGTACCACACAATTGCACCCATCTCACATGCCAACATGGAGAAGGCAATGGCAACCCACTCCAGTACTCTTGCCTGGAAAACCCCATGGATGGAAGAACCTGGTAGGCTGCAGTCCATGGGGTCACGAAGAGTCAGACACAACTGACAGACTTCACTTTTACTTTTCACTCTCATGCATTGGAGAAGGAAATGGAAACCCACTCCAGTGTTCTTGCCTGGAGAATCCCAGGGACGGGGTAGCCTGGTGGGCTGCCTGCTCTGGGGTTGCACTGAGTTGGACACGACTTAGCAGCAGCAGCACATGCCAGCAAGTTAATGCTCAAAATTCTCCAAGCCAGGCTTCATCAGTATGTGAACCATGAAATTCTATATCTTCAAGATGGATTTAGAAAAGGCAGAGGAACCAGAGATCAAATTGCCAGCATCCGTTGGATCATCAACAAAGCAAGAGAGTTCTAGAAAAACATCTACTACTGCTTTATTGACTACACCAAAGCTTTTGACTGTGTGGATCACAGCAAACTGTGGAAAATTATTCAAGAAATGGGAATACCAGACCACCTTACCTGCCTCCTGAGAAATCCCTATGCAGGTCAAGAAGCAACAGTTAGAACCGGACATGGAACAACAGACTGGTTCCAAATCAAGAAACCCGTACATCACAGCTGTATATTGTCACCCTGCTTATTTAACTTATATGAAGAGTACATCATGTGAAATCTGGGCTGGATGAAAGCCAAGCTGGAATCAAGATTGCCAGGAGAAATATCAATAACTGCAGATACGCAGATGACACCACCTTTATGGCAGAAAGTGAAGAATAACTAAAGAGCCTCTTGAAGAAAGTGAAAGAGGAGAGTGAAAAAGTTGGCTTAAGACTCATCATTCAGAAAACTAAGATCATGGCATCCGGTCCAATCACCTCATGGCAAATATATGGGGAAACAGTAGCAGCCTTTATTTTGGGGGGCTCTAAAATCACTGCAGATGGTGACTGCAGCCATGAAATTAAAAAACTCTTGCTCCTTGGAAGAAAAGCTATGTCCAACCTAGACAGCATATTGAAAAGCAGAGACATTACTCTGCCAACAAAGGTCCATCTAGTCAAAGCTATGGTTTTTCCAGTAGTCATGTATGGATGTGAGAATTGGACTATAAAGAAATCTGAATGCTGAAGAGTTGATGCTTTTGAACTGTGGTGTTGGAGAAGACTCTTGAGAGTTCCTTGGGCTACAAGGAGATCCAACCAGTCAATCTTAAAGGAAATCAGTCCTGAATATTCATTGGAGGGACTGATACTGAAGCTGAAACTCCAATACTTTGCCACCTGATGTGACTTACTGGTAAAGTCCCTGATGCTGGGAAAAATTGAAGGCAGGAAGAGAAGGAAATGGCAGAGGATGAGATGGTTGAATGGCATCACTGACTCAATGGACATGAGTTTGAGAAAGCTCCAGGAGTTGGTGATGGACAGGAAAGCCTAATGGGCTGCAGTGCATGGTGTTGCAAAGAGTCAGACACGACTGGAAGACTGAACTGACAAAAACCTACAGAAAGTGGGGACTTAGGGATCTTCCCCAGAGAGGTAACCTAGAGTTTGTGATATGAAGTATAAATGGAGGCAAGGATAGAGAATGAGACTATGTCATGAAATAGAAACTGAGTAACTCATGCTCATGCTCAGTTGTTCAGTAATGTTCCATTCTTTGTCACCTCATGGACTGTCACCCGCCAGGCTACTCTGTCCATGGCATTTTATAGGCAAGAGTACTGAAGTGGGTTGCTATTTTTTCCTCCAAGGGATCTTCCCGAACCAGGGATCAAGCCTGTGTCTCCTGCATTGACAGGCAAATTCTTGACCTCTAAAATGCCAGGGAAGCTCTGAATAGCTCACAATACCAATGAACAAATATGAATACACTATACTAAGTTAATCATTGAAGTAGCTGGGGGTTTTAGAGGCTTAGAAAAAATGGGTTAGGAAATGAGGTCATGGTGAGGAAATGTACATTGTAGGAAACTGAGAACCATAAACAAGGCAAATGCAATAATAAAAAATGGCTTATCATATACATTAGGTTATCAATAATTATCAACAATTAAATCTAAATTGTCTATGGAAATATCTAGGGTAGTCAACTAATTTGTAATGTTCCTCATGCGGAGTCATACCTCTACTCTCCTATAGAGTGTATTAGCATGTTAATATATTTTAATTTAAAAATATAAAGTAATTTATAATAGATTTACATACATATTTATAAAAATTTAATTTAAAATATAAATTAACATATTAAATGCTGTTCTATTTATAAAGGGTTCCACTGGAACAGATTATACCATATAATTAAAAAATCCAATCCCAAGGTTAACAACCTTTGTTGCCAGGATTGTTTGTTTTTCTTCACACAAAGGTAGTTGCTTTCTTCTCAGGCTCGCTGGTTCCTGCATCATGGTAACCATGGAGCTGTGATCATTGTTCTTTGAAGCCACAATCCCCACCACAGTCTCAGGAGCACTGGAAGCACACAGTTTCATTTTCTTTAAACAAACCCAGAAAGTACTCTCTGTGGATGCATACCTGAGCATTCTGCCATCACAATCCTGTGTTCCTTCCATTTTGATCTTCTGAAAATCTTCTTGTTAGAATCTCAGTGAATAGACAGGTGATAAACTCTCTACCTCTTAGTGTGCTACATGAATATTGGAAGGATAATTCCCCCCAGGTGTTTTAAAATCCCAACTAAAAGACTGCTGCTGCTGCTGCTGCTGCTGCTGAGTCGCCTCAGTCGTGTCCGACTCTGTGCGACCCCAGAGATGGAAGCCCAACAGGCTCCACCGTTCCTGGGATTCTCCAGGCAAGAACACTGGAGTGGGTTGCCATTTCCTTCTCCAATGCATGAAAGTGAAAATTGAAAGTGAAGTCGCTCAGTCATGTCCGACTCTTAGCGATCTCATGAACTGCAGCCTTCCAGGCTCCTCTGTCCATGGGATTTTCCAAGCAAGAGTACTGGAGTGGGGTGCCATTGCCTTCTCCTAACTAAAAGGCTAACAAGTTACAAAGGCTTGGTAGTACTCACTGTCCCAAAGTGGTGACAGATAAGAGCGCGTTAATTATCCAGTCTAGATGCCACACTCAGCTAGAAGAAAAGCTAGTGGCACCTGGTATCTTCTTAGAAAAGTCGTAATGTTCAGAATATTCCAAAGAACACAACTCAGGCAGACTTCCACGGTTTCGGTCTGTGATGCAGCCATTCTAAAGTCAATTGTAGTCAGTTTCAGTGACTTGTTATGTGCCATTTTAAACAGCTGTTTCTTCCCCTTTGCTTCCCATAGCACTCCTTCTGCACATGACTTGGGCACATCTACTACCCTACTGGTTCCTGACTCTGCACTGTCTTTCAGAGTTAATGTAATTACTATGCCCTCCACCACCATTTTAAAAATCTCCTTCATTCCCAGACTTCATTTTTTTTTTTTAGTTTTCTGATTAATATGTTTTATTATTCACTTTATTACATTTTATGGTTTCATCTGGAAGACATCTACCAAATCTCATTTTACTTGTTAAAAAATATATTTATTTATTGTAATTGGAGGATAATTACTTTACAATATTGTTTTGGTTTTTGCTATACTTCAATATGCGGAGAAGGCAATGGCACCCCACTCCAGTACTCTTGCCTGGAAAGTCCATGGACAGAGGAGCCTGGTGGGCTGCAGTCCATGGGGTCGTGAAGAGTCGGACACAATTGAGTGACTTCACTTTCACTTTTCTCTTTCATGCATTGGAGAAGGAAATGGCAACCCACTCCAGTATTCTTGCCTGGAGAATCCCAGGGACGGTGGAGCCTGGTGGGCTGCCGTCTATGGGGTCACACAGAGTTGGACATGACTGAAGCGACTTAGCATAGCATACATCAGTATGAATCAGCCATAGGTAAACATGTGTCCCTACAATCATGAACCCTCCTCCCTCTTCCCTCCTCACCCTATCCCTCTGGGTTGCCACGGAGCACAGGCTTTGGGTTCCCTGCGTCATACATCACACTCACACTGGTTATCATTTTTATATATGGTAATGTGTATGTTTCAAAGCCATCCTCGCAAATCACCCTGCCCTCTCCTCTCACTGAGTCCAAAAGACTGTTCTTTACATCTGTGTCTCCTTTGCTGCTCTGCACATAGGATCATTGGTGTCATCTTTCTAGATTCTATATTTATGTGTTAATATATGGTATTTGTCTTTCTCTTTCTCACTTACTTCATTCTGTATAATAGGCTCTAGGTTCATCCACCTCATTAGAACTGACTCAAATGAGTTCCTTTTTATAGCTGAGTTATATTCCACAATTTCCTTATTTATTCATCTGCTGATGCACATCTAAGTTGCTTCTATGTCCTAGATATTGTAAATAGTGCTGCAATGAATATTGGGGTATACGTATCCAAATCTCATTTTAATTTGACATTGTCTTTGTTTATATCTCACCTTATATACATTTTATGAATGCATGTGTGTTTATACTTATATATAGCATCAGTTCAGTTCAGTTCAGTCGCTCAGTCATGTCCAACTCTTTGAGACCCCATGAATTGCAGCACGCCAGGCCTTCCTGTCCATCACCATCTCCCAGAGTTCACTCCAACTCACGTCCATTGAGTCCGTGATGCCATCCAGCTATCTCATCCTCTGTCATCCCCTTTTCCTCCTGCCCCCAATCCCTCCCAGCATCAGAGTCTTTTCCAATGAGTTGGCTCTTTGCACGAGGTGGCCAAAGTACTGGAGTTTCAGCTTTAGCATCATTCTTTCCAAAGAAATCCCAGGGCTGATCTCCTTCAGAATGGACTGGTTGGATCTCCTTGCAGTCCAAGGGACTCTCAAGAGTCTTCTCCAACACCACAGTTCAACAGCATCAATTCTTCAGCTCTCAGCTTTCTTCACAGTCCAACTCTCACATCCATTCATGACCACTGGAAAAATCATAGCCTTGACTAGATGGACCTTTGTTGGCAAAGTAATGTTTCTGCTTTTCAATAAGCTATCTAGGTTGGTCATAACTTATATTAATATAAATATATAGTTAGAGGTATAAAGTTAGCTCTCCCTGTTCACTGAATCCTCCTTCAAACATTCCAGCATCATGGATTTCAAAGACAGATCTAAATTTGAAACTGCTATGCAAAATGTATATCAGTATGTCATTGTGTACCTTTTTGACCCAGCCCCCTCCCCAGGGTGATTCATCTCTAACATTGTGATTATCTAGTAATTATTCCAATTCATGAAAATTGTGCTTCCCTGATGGCTCAGCAGGTTAAAAAATCTGCCTACAATGCAGGAGACCAAGGAAACATGGGTTTGATTCCTGGGTTGGGAAGATCCTCTGAGGAGGAAATGGCAATCCATTCCAGTATTCTTGCCTGAAAAATCCCATGGAAAGAGGAGCCTGGTGGGCTACAGTGCATGGAATCACAAAGAGTCAGGCACAAGTGAAAGACTGAGCACACACACACACACATACACAGTGTCTTGCCAGTACAAGTTCTCAGTAAATATTTGTCCCCTTTCTGCAATCTTCAACACACCTGGGCACACACACAGAAAGGGAAAAAGAGAAGAAATGGCTCATCTTACAAACTAAATATGTTTTTGGAACCAAGCTGAAAAGACAAAAAAAAATCATTGCGTTCTTAAGAATAATACATAGAACACATTTAAACAAGCAGTGGTGGTGCTACTGAAAAGAAAATTATCTGGATTACTTCGCATTTCTGTTGTCTCCATCAAAACAATTCATCAGGAATTAACTGCAGTCTCAACACACATCATCTTGATTACCCACTTCATGTTCTGTGAATTTCCCTTTGATTCCTGCTGTACATACTCTGGGTCTTTTTTGTAGCTCCTCAAAAAGTATTTGCATCGTTTCCTTCTTTCGTATTGTTTTCGCCTCAGGAATTTGTATTGTTTTCTTCTCCAGTTGAAAATCTCTCTTCATGTTGTAGACTAACATAACCCCGTACCTGCTTCTGATTTTTGCTCCAATGTTGCCTTCAACTAGATTTTTCTTGAACACGCTGAAATTCCAAGGCACTTTCCAACTATTATCTCTCTTATAAATCCTCATCATGGGAAATCTTTTTCCACAATCCTTATTGCAATTTGAAACACTACATATCTGTATTATTTTCTCTCCCTAACCCCAACTAGAATGTCAGTTCCATGGATTTATTACATCCATCAAATATTCACAAAATAAATGAATAAACAGTAGTTCTTATATGAAAGACTACTAAATGGTTGAACAATGAAAGCCTGAGAAGTTATAAACTTGAAAGATGTTCATCAATGTTAGCTCAAGAAATCATTCAGTGTCCATTTTCCCCACAATGGGAGTTACATCATGGAGATTATTCTCTTTGCAAAATGGACATACTCACTTTCAAGCCTGAAACGATTGACTTTCACTTTCCCTCTTCTGGTGACCAAAAAATTCATCTTTGCAACCCCATGGAAGTGTAGCCTGCCAGGCACCTCTGTCCATGGGATTTCCCAGGCAAGAATACTGGAGTGGGTTGCCACTGAGAGAAGGTATACTGGCAAAAGTAACATATCTCATCAATAAGATTAACACAGAATTAAAGTGAGAAGTGAATGAGTAAAGAATGACAATTACTTACAATTAAAATTATCTGCTGCTTGGAATAGAAGCTAGACAATAAAGACAGAGAAAAACAGAGACGGAGAGAGACAGAGATTGAGAGACTTCAATTTTCTGGATAATGGATTACAGATTACTTTCATACCCATATTTATTAACAAATCTACTGGTTCTTAAGGGAGAGTAATTTAAAGTGATATACAGCTTTGTTTAATGCCCTCTCTGTGAGCATGGGTGAGATGTGTAACTTTCTTCTAAGCAATAGAACATAAGAAAAGTAAACAAATTTTACAGAGTTAATTTGAATCTTTGTGACCCTATGGATCATAGTCTGCCAGGCTCCTCTGCCCATGGGATTCTCTAGGCTGAACACTGGAGAGAGTTGCCATGCCCTTCTCCAGCGTATCTTTCAATCCTAGGGATCAAACCCACATCTCTTAATCTCCTGCATTGCAGGCAGGTTCTTTACCACTAGTGCCACCTGGGAAGTCCAAGATTAACTTAATTAAAGTCAATTAACTAGTCAATTGACTTTTGGTTAATCAAAAGGGAGATTACCCTGGGTGAGCCTAACCTTATCAGTGAGTCCAATGAAAGAAGATTTGGAGGTTGGATATAGAAGAAGTCAGAGATTCTCCTGTTAATTCTACAGAAACAAGCTACCATATGAACTACCTAGAGAGAGCAGCAGGCAACTGCAGGTGTTCTTCAGTTGCTGAGAATCTCAACCTTACAACCACAACGAATTAACTAATCAGCATGTGGATGCATTGAACTCTATGGAATTTCCATTATTTTTTTGTAATAAAAATGTTTAAAGATCAGAATTTCATATGGTTCAACCTATATATGCTATCCACTCCAAATAATATGACTGTTGATATGTATTATTTTATCTGTATAATAAATTACAACAAATTTAGTGGCTTAAATCTCAGTTAATTGCTCAGTCATGTCCGACTTTGCAACCCCATGGACTGCAGCACACCAGGCTTCCCTGTCCATCACCAGCTCCCGGAGCTTGCTCAAACTCATGTCCATCAAGTCAGTGATACCTTCAAATCGTCTCATCCTCTGTCGTCCCCTTCTCATGCTGCCTTCAATTTTTTTCCAGTGTCAGAGTCTTTCCCAATGAGTTAGTTCTTTGCATCAGGTGGCCAAAGTATTGGAGTTTCAGTTTTAGCATCAGTCCTTCCAGTGAATATTCAGGACTGGTTTCCTTTAGGATAGGTTGGGTAGATCTCCTTGTAGTTCAAGAGACTCTCAAGAGCCTTCTCCAACACCACAGTTCAAAAGCATCAGTTCTTTGGTGTGCAGTTTTCTTTATGGTCCCACTCTCACATCCATACATGACCACTGGAAAAACCATAGCCTTGACTAGATGGACCTTTGTTGCAAAGTAATGTCTCTGCTTTTTAATATGCTGTCTAGGTCATTCATAGCTTTTCTTCCAAGGAGCAAGCATCTTTTAATTTCATGGCTGCAGTCACCATCTGCAGTGATTTTGGAGCCTGCCAAAATACAGTTTCTCATTGTTTCCATTGTTCCCCATTTGTTAGCCATGAAGTGATGGGACCAGATGCCACAATCTTAGTTGTTTGAATATTGAGTTTTAAGCCACCTTTTTCACTCTCCTCTTTCACTTTCATCAAGAGGCTCTTTAACTCTTCTTCGCTTTCTGCCATAAGGGTGGTGTCATCTGTATATCTGAGGTTATTGATATTTCTCCCAGCAATCTTGATTCCAGCTTGATCTTCATTCAGCCCAGAGTTTCTCATGATTACTCTGCATATAAGTGAAATAAGTAGGGTGACAATATACAGCCCTGACATACTCCTTTCCCAATTTGGAACCAGTCTGTTGTTCTATGTCCAGTTCTAATTGTTGCTTCTTGACCTGTATATAGATTTCTTAGGAGGCAGGAAAGGTGGTCTGCTATTCCCATTTTTTAAAGAATTTTCCACAGTTTGTTGTGATCCACACAATCAAAAGTTTTGGCGTATTAAATAAAGCAGAAGTAGATGTTTTCCTGGAACTCTCTTGCTTTTTCTGTGATCCAATGGATGTTGACACTACAAACAAAGCTAGTGGACATGATGGAATTCCAGTTGAGCTAGTGGCTTAATCTAGGATCTGCTTGCTGTTTCAGTCTTTCTGTAGTTCAGAAATCAAAGCACAACCTAGATGGGTTCTCTGCTCAGGGTCTCATAGACTGAAATCAAGATACAGAGGGGCCTGAGTTCTCAACTGGAGCTCTGGGTTCTCTTCCTTCTCTTGTGAATCTGTGAATGATTTCAATATCAGCAATTTTTAATTTTTAACATTTTATTTTTTCTATTAGCTATTAACTTAATGAACCATGTTAGATGGATTCATGGATTGAAAGGACTTTATATGATTATAGTTGATGAAATATTATTTAGCATATACAGGCAATGTAAATAGTGTCCATTAATGAAACATGCCTTAAGACATAGTTCAGTAGGAATGAATTATTCATTATTTACTGACATTGGATATTTGGAAAACTAATTGAGTCATTTCATAAAGTATCTGAACTTCTCTTGTTTAAAAAAAGCTATAATAACATCGTTCATATTAACTGAAAGACTTTCTGATACATAGATCTTGATAATTCAACTTCTCACCATGTGAAAATTCAGCTTTAAAATATTTTTGCTGAAAGCTAAAAAATGAATTTAAGATTACCTACCAAATGCATGTGTTTCACTGATCAGAGGCAACCTATGTTTCTATAAACTTAGATGCAATCAGCATAGCCAACCTGAAGCACATATGAATAGGGAGTCTATAAGTAAAGGATGTCTTAGTGATTGCTTAAACATCTGGCAGAAAAATACCAATAATTATGGTGCTTCAAGTTAAGTTGTTTTTTGAAATATTTCTTGACATCATATATGAAACATATAAAAAGAACCTGATTGCTTTGTAAGAGTAGCTATATCTCAACCATAGAAGTAATTTAGTTTTTATTTACTTTTAGTTGAATAAAAAGATATACAAATGTAAAACAAATTTATTTTTTAAAAGCATAGTAAAATATCATGAAAAAACAAGGATCATTAGTCTTCTGAGTAATCACAAAATTTTCTCTTGTTCCAGAAAGACATAACCATTCTCTTTTATTTTATTTCATTTTCCTTCTTCCTGCCCTTCCTTCTTTCATTCCTTTCATAAATATTTATTGACTCTCTGACTATGTGCTGGGGTCCTGGGGATATAGTGAACAAAACAGACACAACCCCCTCATGTACTGTATATTCTATATGGGAAAACAAACATATAATGCTGGAAATAATATGAACTTAAACAGGTAAGGGATCTGGGATGATGGAAGTTCTTATTTTAGATACTAAAAAAGTTACCTGTTGGAACATTCTGGAGAGGGAGTTAAGGGTACTTTGTTTTTGCCTTATTTTGTTTTTAATATGCTGAACACAGGAAAAGCAAGATGACTTCTCTCTTCCCAGCTTTTCAGATTCTCCTTTGAACCTTTTGATTAAGGTAAGGAGTCTTATATTTGCAGAAGAGCAAAAGCAGTGCAGTACCATTAACTGACATAGCTCTAGAAGTTGTTCCAGAACTAGATGCACTGGAAAAAGTGCATCTAGTAGAGCAAAAAGTTAAGTTTCTTTACTGAGTGAGGGCAAAGGAGAGGATGCTGTCATGGTGCTTACAGGAGTCCTGGTGACAAAAAATAGGAGAGGTGTGTATTTGGAGAAGGCATTGGAGGACAAGGCAGGTGAGGGGGAGACATTGAAAGGATCTCAGAGGCTAAATTTTCGTACTTCATATTGGAGGCTACTAGTGACAAAAATCTTTTCAATCTTTGAAAAGTATCACAATCTTTGTGAAAAGTATCACAAAGTTGCCAGAACTGTTAAATTTGAAGCCTCTAAAGGGTAAATACATAAATTCATGTTAATGGTATTTACATAATTTCCAGGTATCCAGCACTAGCTGTATTTTGAAAACTTGATCAACATGGAAAGAACCTTGGATTTTAACCGTAGGAAATGTAGCTAATTTCTTGTTTTATAATTTATGTGCTCTGATCTAGACCATTCATTTTGATTTTATATTACTCAGAATTGAAATGTCCATGGCTATGTGCCTTTTATGAGGATGAGGTGTCCATCATTTTACCTTTAAAATGTGCCTTATCTTTTATGTCATTGCTTAAGAATGTGCTTTATTCTTCATGCGCTTCTCAAACTTTTATTTTTAATTTATATGTTCTTTTGGTAATCGCTAAAAGGTAATATGACTCAAACATTACAGAGATTTTGAATTAGGTATAGGTTATGTGGATGTGTTTTTGTCCTCCTGACAGCTCAAAGGCATGAACACAATTTTCTGGGTTTGAAGGAATGAGTCCATTTAAAACTGGCATTGAGCTCATCACTGGTGTCATAGATGGAAATGGAGTGTGACACGCGGCTGTTAACTCTGGCAACTTGTCATGTACCAGCTGTTCTGTCACAATTCAAAGGGCCCAGAGGCAAATACTGAGGAAAACAATTAAACAATAAAGAAATAGAATCACATAAAAATAGCACCTAATATCAAAAGAACAAGTTTCAGCAATCAATAAATAAGGTGAACACCCACAGAGAAGTGTCCATCACAGCGAAAATGTGAGGAGACTTACTTACTTTCAGCATCTTCAAAGCACAAAATCAAATACTGTGATTTTTCAGAGCTTCTGGATTTTATTTTGACCAAAATTTTGGCTAATGAATCTAATTTTCTTTTAAAACTCCAATCAAAATGCTACAGTACAATGAATTGAATTATACAAAAGAAATACCTAAATTATCATAGTCACAATTTGCAATCTGTACTCTTTGAGGATTTTATGGTTAGTACATCAAAATTCTAGTTAAAACTTCAAAACATGACTCTTTTTATGGAATTTATGTTCTAATACAAGTTGTATTACTTTAGAGAATATGGTGACTTTTTCTAGTTCTTCCTCTTAACTCTGAAACAAATTGACTCAGCATCATCTGTGGGATGATCATGAGTTGACTCTCAATTTACCTGGTTTTAACTGAAAGATAGGCTTCCCAGGCATATGGTGGTAAAGAATCCGAGTGCCAGTGGAGTAGATACAAGAGACTCGGGGTCGATCCCTGGGCTGGGAAGAGCAGGAAATGGCAACCCACTCCAGTATTCTTGCCTGGAAAATTCCATGGACAGGAGCCTGGCAGGCTATAGTCCATGGAGTCACAAAGAATCAGACACCACTGAGCCCTCATGTACAACGTACAAGAAAGTGAAAGATACACTTAGTAGCAGTAAGTAAGAAGGTCAAGTAACATAGAAATCCTGTCCAGTATGGAAGATATTTCTCACTTGCAATGGGCGCCAGGGAACCTTAGGATCACTCTTTGCCTCTGTGATTGGATCAGATCCTTCTGGAATTACCTAGGTCCTTGTTGGGTCATTTCCAGTTTACAATCACTGTCAGTTAAAATGTAATTGGGTTCTGACTTTGGGGATGACAGTCCAGCTGCTGCTGCTGCTGCTAAGTCGCTTCAGTTGTGTCTGACTCTGTGCAACCCCATAGATGGCAGCCCACCAGGCTCCCCCATCCCTGGGATTCTCCAGGCAAGAACACTGGAGTGGGTTGCCATTTCCTTCTCCAATGCATGAAAGTGAAAAGTGAAAGTGAAGTCATTCAGTCGTGTCCGACTCTTAGCAACCCCATGGACTGTAGCCTACCAGGCTCCTCCGTCCATGAGATTTTCCAGGCAAGAGTACTGGAGTGGGGCGCCATTGCCTTCTCCGATGACAGTGCCAGATTCTCTTTATAAAGATCCTAAAACCCAAAACAGTCAGTCACAGAGAAAAGAAGAAGTATTAGTCTGAGACAAGGAAATAAGTCACAAGGTGAATATTCAAGCTCTGCTAAGTCACGTCAGTCGTGTCTGACTCTGTGCGACTCCATAGACAGCAGCCCAACAGGTTCTTCTGTCCCTGGGATTCTCCAGGCAAGAATACTGGAGTGGGTTGCCATCTCTGGTGTGAGATAAACCTGGGCTTGATTTCTGACTCCTCCCCTATCAGCTGTCTGTGCATGCATGCTAAATCGCTTCAGTCATGTCTGACTCTGTAGGTAAATATTTAAACACTCTAAGCTACAGCTGTGTTTATCCCTAAAACGAGGAGACTCTTGTGTCTTAATGTCACTTTGAGGATATGAGGATTAAATCACATAATCTTCATACGCTTACTAATAGAATGTGTGAGTAATACATTAACAAACATTCCTTTGTTTTGGCTGTTTCTATGTTCTATTTATCATTAACATCATCACTGTCATTTCGAATTTGTGGCTTCAAAGATCATAAAATCTGCTTCCGTGTTTTTCCCTCCAGGAAATACTTTTTGACTTTCCCTTACCATGAAGAACCTATAACACCTTGTAGACTATCCATATTTACCCGTGCTCGCCTTATTTTCTGAGACAGTGCCAGCTCATTCAGTGTGAAGACTTGATTGCGCCTGTCTATTTGCCACTATCATATTTAGCAAGATGCTTTGTATGCATTAGAAGTTAAATATTGGTTGTGGAATTGAATTACCACCCAGTTTGGGTTTTAGTGTTTCTTCATGTATTGTTGCAAAACCCACTGTTTGCAATTGGAAATCTTTTATTACAGATTCAAAACATTGTTTTTGAACCCATAAATGAGTCATTATGATTTAGATTTAAAAAAAAAAAAAACAAAAAAAAAAAACAGGATGATCCAACTCCCCCCACATAATCTCAGAATTTCCCAATCTAATTTCCCCCTAGAGAGTTATGAAAACTTTCCTCTTCCAATTGCAAATTATGAAGTTTAGTTATGAAGTTGAAAGTGAGTGTTTGGTAAAGTACACTCAGAGAGAGATCACAGAGTAATTTATTTTAGGAATCCTATGAGCAAAAAAAAATATTTTATTTGGTCAGTTCCTAATAACTCAGAAATCTGTTGGATACTTACAATGATGAAGGCTGCTGGAGCCTCGTTTCCTTGCTCTTGATCCTATGTCTTCAAGGATTCAGGGGACTTAGGCATCTTTCATGAAGAGTAAAGCTACTCTAAAGTTTTAGGAATAATCTGAGGGACTCATCAAACTAATTTTGATTCTGAATTTAGAATTAAAATTGGTAAGAAATACCTTCTATTTCTCATATGTTCTCAGGTTTTCTAGAATTAGACCAAACAGGAAAGGTGAAATTTATGGAAAAATCAGAGTCAAGTAGATCACTCCTTAGGTACCTAAAGGAAAAATGAGAATGGTGAAAATGCCATAAAGGTTTGAGCCTTAACTGACTGAAACAACAAAATGAGAAAAGAGAGAAGGATCCAAGTTGCAGCAGAAATGCTATTGACAGGTGAGAGTCTGTCCACCACATAGAACCCTGCTAGGTGAAGAGACAGCATTTGAAGGGCCTGGGCTCTGGGACCTTTTGAAATAATGATTAAAATACAACTAAATTATATCAGTAGATTTATTTTGTCAGTCTGAAAGCAGTGATGTAGAGTATCTATGTCATAGAATAAAGTTGCAGTGCTCAGAAGAAGAGACTTTCTGGTCACTGACAGTAGCAGAAGTGCTGGAAGTCCAGTCCCACTTAGATGTAAAAATGAACGCTCTTATACTAGAGCCTCAGTCATGACATACAGTGTCCTGGATTATGGAATCACAGAATGCTGTATCTGGATACCATCTAATCTGATTGCTTCCTTATTTTAAACAGAGGAGAAACTATAAATCCAGAGTAATTTGTTCAAAATATTTATTACGTATTTTGAATTGCAAGTGTGTGTTTTTTTAAATTCATTTTTGGCTGTGCAGTGCAGCCAAATCAGATCTTGGTTCCCCAATCAGGGATTGAACTGGGGTTGTGGCAGAGAAAGAGCAGAGTCCTAACTTCTGGACTGCCAGGGAACTCCCACAAGTTGTGAGTGTTGAAAGCCTGAACCAAATCAAGTATAACGAAAACAACAAAATTATCTCAATAACTGGAAAGTCAAAAGAGAGAGCTGTCTCCATGAACAGCTCCATTCAGGAGCTCAAATAATATCGCAAGAGACTTGATTTTTCTGTGGGTGTCAGATCAGCACACTCCCCTTCACCTTGCTGGGCTTCACTCGCAAGCTCTGACTGTGAACAGGGAGACCATCATCTTCTGCTTCACATCCTCTGAGGTTCAAGTCTAGGAGGAAAGGAATTTTGCCTCTGTTACCATCCATTTGTGCCTCCCACACAAGCATGGAGCACTGTCTTAATTAGACCAGCCGTAGATTAAGTTCCCACTTGTGACTCCATCACTGTGGCCAGGACAATTTGAAGCACTGATGGGCTTAGATCTGATGTAAAAGGGTATTTCATTTTTCAAAATGAAGTTAGGAACTCAGGTTCCATGAACCAAGAGGAGAGGTGAAGAGTCCCTCACAAAACATAAGAAGTGAAGTATTATCAGAAAAAAGTAGATACAAGCTGAGGTAGTCAAATGCTATTTTTAAAAACTTTTTTATATTGAAGTTTAGTTGATTAACAATATTGTGTTAGTTTTAGTTTCGGTTGTATAGCAAAGTGAGTCAGTTATGTGTATATATATGTATATAACATACATGCCTAGTCTTTTACAAATCCTTGTCCCATTTAGATTGTTAACGTAATATTGAGCAGCATTCCCTGTGCTATACAGTATGTCCTTGTTGATTATCTATTTTAAATAGAGCAATGTGACATGTATACAGTGCTATAGTAAAGAACTATTAGGTCAAAAATTAATCTACATGGGCTATCAGAGTTATTCACAAAAATTGCATCCCTTAAAGTCTTCATATGAAAAACATATAATCCATATATGTTGTGGGTTGTATTTATTCTACACTCATATGTACTCCTCCTCCCAGCAGGAGTATACTCAGATGAAACCCTGGATTTGCTTTGTGAGCAAAAACGACATGCACTGATTTTGAGCAGAAGTTTCAAGAGCCAAAATGGGATTCAACTAATTTGTGTTTCCTTCTGTCATCATAACCAGTGGTGCTTCAGCTACAAGACTTCTCTGTTAGTTTGGTTTTCAGAAGTGAAGATTAACTGGAGCAGAGCCACGGCAATGCATGAAGGACTTAGACGTGTAAGAAGATTAGATCTTTTCTGCTGTAATAGACTAAACCTTTAGGATTGTTAGTTATCATCATAAGATGTTAGCCTGATTGATACAACTTCCTAAAAAGAATCACCAATTGCCTTTCTCTTTTGGCATTTATAAACCAAGAAGAATCTTTTCTTCTACTGCTCTTTCTAATCTTCTGTTCCCCAGCTAAGTTAGAAAAATCATTTTGGTGGTGGTTTAGTTGCTAAGTTGTGTCCAACTCTTGTGACCCCATGAGCTGTAGCACACAAGGCTCCCCTGTCCATGGGATTCTCCAGGCAAGAATATTGGAGCTGGTTGCCATTTTAATTTGATGCAAAATTATTTTAGTTTTTGGTAAAACTAACTCCTTTTAGTTTGTTCTATCTCTAATCTGAAATGTGCCACATATAAGTTCTGTGACTTTGGACAAATCTTTATCTCACTAGATCTTATATTCTTTTAACTGTGAAATATTGTGTTTAATCACTAGGTGACTCTCCAAATCACCTCTGTCAATGAATACCTATGGTTTCATGAGTTCATGCTCTTCTTTCCTTTATAGTACCTACTATAATTTGTAAGTAAATATGCTTTTGTGTTGCTTTTTACTCTTTCTTCTCTCCACACTAGGACTATAAGCTCCAGGAGGGTAGGGACTATCTCTGCCTTTTTTCACCATTGTATACTCAGTGCCTAGCAGAGTGTCTTATGTATCATAGGATGGATAATGTTGCTATCAATTTTCTTAGAAATGTTATATGAGTCTCAGTTGGAATGAAACATTATCTAGATTAATAGCTTTAGGTAGGCATTATTTGGCAGTTGTCCAAGAAAAATATCTATGCACATATCTAAAAATAATGTGTAAAATGCATTCTAGAAGTGCATATTTTCATAGAATCAGAAATCTGCATCTTCTTTGCTGTTAACAGTTCGAAACCATCCAAATCATCCTAGCAAATCATTGTCAAGCCAAGAAAGTGGTTAAACCCACAGGTCTGGCATTCTGGCAATTAAAGCAAGGGGTGAATTTAGGAGTTGATATTCAGGGATGTGTACACAGACTGTTAAGATTTTTTTAATTCAACATTTAAAAAAAATCAACCTGGATTTGAAATAAAATACTTTTACATAACAAAATACTGTAACATACTAATGATGGTTTAATTCTTTAGCAATTCCCCCTTTGGCCTCTAGATGTCTCACTTGGGACTCCCATTGCAGAGGATTATTCTGATGCAATACCCCACTGTAGGCTGGGCTGAAATGTCAGCTTGGGAACTAAAAGAGGGAACCATGTGAATTTAACTGCAGTTGGGTCAAAACACTCCATCGGTACTTTTTTTTTTTTTTTAAACTTTCTCTAAAAATGCAAATAACAGATGGTGGGAGAATAGACAGATTTATGAGAAAAATGACTTTGTATTAGTCATTCTGATGAGCCACATCCCAAGTAGGCTTTGCCTTTTTGGCTATGATAAACAGTTTCCAGGTGTAACTCTTGATGCTGGGGAACTGATATTTAAGACAATCATCATCGGCCCATCTTAACAGCTTTTTGTCCACTTCAAAAATAATTCATATCATATATAACAATAGGCATGGTATGGAAATCCAATATCTTAATGTTTTTAGAATATAAGTTATAGAGAAAGCATGATGAGTTTAACCTAGGAAACCTGCTTCTGTAAGTCAGAAGCTGAACTAACAGTTTTATTTCTTGAAACATTAAGAAACATTTTGGAATTGGGCAAAAACAGTTTATTTATTAAGATATTTTAACATAAATAAATGTGAAATAATACTCTTGCAAATATTTCAATTGGTAAAATGTGTTCCCAGAACCATGTGTTATATAGATTCATATATAGTGTATATGCAAATGTTATGATAATATTTAGTTTATTAGGGGAACGTGAAAGATAGATGACCCACAGTGATTTAGAAATAATATTACATTTCAGGTAATATTCAAAATACTTCAAAGCACAATTGAACAAACTCGGGCTTCTAGCACAAAATCTAGATTTATTTCTCTAAAGTGAGGGGGGTGGTCAGGTGGGTGGGAATCTCCTCCTGTCCCTAAAATAGGCTAGCAAGAGCAAATTATCAATATTTATCTATAGGAAAAAAATGAATGGAAGAAAGGTGAGCAAAGTCTGATTTTTTTGTGGCCAATTTACTAAAGAAATGCTTTCTTTTTAGATTGTCATTGTACTATGCTTCAGTTTCTATATCTTTATTTTGTTTGGTGTGTTTTATTTTAAGCCCTGCAGATCTAAAGAAAAATTTAGAATGGTTTTTGCTGATCATTTTGACTTTGATTTAAATTGGACACCAATAAAGTTAGTAAAATGTGTGTGGTAATCGCTCATTCATGTGCAACTATGCGACCCCAGGGACTCCTCTGTCCATGGGATTTCCCAGAATATTGGAATGGGTTGCCATTCCCTTCACCAGGGGTCTTCCCCACCCAGGGATCAAACCCAGGTTTCCTGCATTGGAGGCAGACTCTTTACCAGGTGATTTGATCACTTAATTTACATTTACAAATATGTCACTTTCATATTTAAAAGCACTTTTCAAAGAATTTTTGCAAACTTTCTAATTAATGATGAACTTTTGGGTCTGACATGCAAGATCTCCTTGGGCTAGTTCTATCTTCCTTTTCCAGATTTTCTCCTCATTAGTACAAAGCAATCTAAGATCTCTTTTTATATTTATCTATTATAGTAAATTGTTCAACTCAAATATTTTTTTATTTCATGATGCCTATTTTAGTTCCTTCAGGTAGACATGATTCCATCTGTCTCTACTTAGGGAAATTGAAGAACCATTATGTACTTACTTATCTCTAGATATTGATTTGTAAAGTCAGTCGTAGTTGCTGGGGTGAAATGCAAAACTGGCTCCCTTATAGAGTGGGTAGGGAGAGACCCAAGAAAGAAGCAGATCACTCCAGATCAGTAAGTGGTGGTTTTAATAAGCAAGGGAGGGCTTCCATGGTGGCTTAGTGGTGAAGAATCTGCCTGACAACACGGGAAACACAGGTTCAGTCCCTAGTCCAGAAAGATCCCACATGCCACAGAGCAACCAAGCCCATGCACCACAACTACTGAGCCTGTGCTCTACAGCCCGGGAGCTGCAACCACTGGGCCCGCAAACCGCAGCTACTGAAGCCCACGCATCCTAGATTCCACGTTCCTCTCGAGAAGAAACCACTGCAATGAGAAGCCCATGCATTACCATTAGAGAGTAGCCTCCACTCTCTCTCTACAGCTAGAGAAAAGCCTGCAGCAATGAAGATTCAGCACAACCAATAAATAAATAGAATTATTTTAAAAAATAATCAAGGGAACTTGTGAGGCTTTTCTTGGGCAGCTGCAAGATGACTAGATCTTTGCACCTGCCTCCAGAATCTTAAAAGTTTATACAGAGACCTT
The DNA here is from genome assembly GCF_019923935.1 of Bubalus bubalis. Lineage (NCBI taxonomy): Eukaryota > Metazoa > Chordata > Mammalia > Artiodactyla > Bovidae > Bubalus > Bubalus bubalis. The sequence goes on from NC_059158.1 coordinate 166,330,954, forward strand.
AACTAGGTTCAGTCATGTATTCAGTTCAGGTGGTCTCAACAATACCTTCTCTCTCATGGCTAAGTCCTCAAACCCCTGCTAGTATGGAAATGACAAGATATATATTCCAAGGAGAGGGAGGAGATAAGAAGCCTCTAAGTGCATGGGTGACTGTATGCCTCCTGCTCTCAGGTCAGCTGAAGGTTATGATGACTTTCTCCAACACAAGACTGTCAAGATATTTAAGTTGAGGTCAGCAATGTAACTTACTCCTAAGAGCATTGCTTGACCTCCAACAGGAACTGGTTGAAATAAATTGAATTCTATTTGTCAATTTTCCAGTCAAAGGAATTGATCCAGTCAACATTATCTGTGGGAGGAGGGATATTATGGCTATGATACCTTACTGTTGAGAATACAGCAGGAGAAGAGGGAAAGAGAGGAACTGAGAGAAGTTTGGGAAAAAAAGACAAAGATGTTAGAGAGATACAAGAGAAAGGGAGGAACAAGAAGAGAAGAAACAGAATGAGCAGCAAGAAAGTTAAGTCAGTCTCATAGCCCCGAATGGTACTATTTCTAAAATCTTCTGTCTTAGCTCCACCTCATCTTGAAACTCCCAGTTTTCTTGATGGCAGTTTAGTGGGAATCAATCAGCCTTTAAAGTCTAGAAATCCAGCGAGGGATTGACCAGTCTGTGCAACTCCTGAGAAATGAGGAGGTTAAGCCAATTCCCTGATCCCTTTTCCCTTCTCTTTCACAGGAGGATGTTCTAGAAGCGTCACAGGTACTTTTTCCCCAAAATGGTACCTACTCTTCAGAGCAAATTCTGAGTGCTTCATCTATGGAGCAACTGGAATTCCCTAGACATCATCTATCCAAATACAGAGGCTTACATTTACCTATAAAATTGGGAAATATTTAAATTTATAATCAGTTGTTTGTCTATTGTGGATGATTCACTTAGATTATTTTGGTCTCAATTTTCACATTCTGAAGGATGATTGTCAAGCTAGAGTTCTCAGAGAACTCTTCCAGGTTTAAGATTCTGTTTTGCTGTTCCAGAAATTAAAGTATAGGTTTTTAAATCTAATCCCCTAATCATAACATGCCAATTAAATATTTTGTCTATTAAAAGTAGTTTTAGAACTTTAAACTTTTAGAGTCCCTTTTAAATTAATTAGAAAATGAAAAAAATTTAATTTTTTATAATTTCAACTCACAAAAATTTATTGACAATCTATCATGGGATGGCCTCTGCCAGGTGCTTGGGTTATGCCCTTCTTGGTCTGCACATGAAGCAGATACTTGAACTCACTAAAAGACTAGTAGGTCTAATTAAATTATATCTTTTGGATATCACAGCTTTTAAAATTTTGATTAATATTCATTTAACATTTTTAACCAAAACAATCAAATCTGCCTTTAAAAACTATTATGATGATGCTAATGATAGCAAACATATTTTTATTAGAACACTTATAAATGGAGCTAAGTCATGATAAATGCATGCACATTGTTGAGAATATAGAAAAAAGTACATTGGAGTTCATGCAAAGTTTGTGATTTGTTTGTAAAACTCTGTAAGAAGGCTACTTGAATTTAATTCTAATAGTCCATATGAATGTCATGTAAGAATTCTGACAGAAAGAGGTGGATCTTTTAAATTATATAATTGATGAGTTTTTAATAAAGATACTTTCTTCTTAGAAAGTAGTATGGGCAGGATTTAGAGAAAGGGAAGAATCAGGTCACATGAGACTAGCAACTCTAGGGCTCCATGACCAAGCCTTCATCAGAAGTAGAGAGATGGGTTTCCAGAACATGGAGATGTTAGATGTATGGGTAAGATAGCCTCAGAAACACTATGGCCTTTGGCAGAGTGACACAGCCAACCTGTGGTCACCTGGCAAGGAGAGTTACATTGTAATAGACATTCTGGCCACATTCTCCTCTTCTAATTCAATCTACAGGTGCTTCTTATTGGCACAGTCCAACCCAGAGAGCAAGGTAGCTCACTGGCAGGATCCATAGAGGTCAACCTTCTGTAGCATAGAGCAGAATCAAGAAGACTGCTACATGAACGTGCATAAGATTACGGAGGACATGCAAAACAATATGGTAATTAGAAATGATTAAAATCACATCTTGATGATCTTTCTAGTTTAACATGGAAAAATTATATAATAGAAAAGTTTATTCATTTTTATTTCATTTTCAAAATTCAAATTAATATTCTAATTACTCATTTGTGTAGAACATTATTTATATATCACAAAGATGATAGTGTCTTCTCCAAAATTAGTAAAATAAAACTGTTAACCTTTAGAATTATTTAGTAATAATGGAGGTATTTCTCAGCTTTAAATGTTACATATTAATAACATTCAGTACCCACTTAAAAATTAATTTCATAAAAGCATGGAGGAAGAAAAAAAACTATATTCATGTAAAACCCTCATCACAAGTATTTCAATTTGATTCATTTTAATTCATAGAAATAAATAGATACTTTTTAATTTTTATAACATTAAAAGTACACCCCCTCTAAAAGCAAACCAAAGTAAAACAATACTACTTCATATAGTTATCTGGGATTAATTATATTAACATCTAGTGATTATAAGCAGAATCTATGGTCTGTATTTCTCCTCAGAAACAGATAATTATGATCATGTTCATTTTATTTATTTGATTTATCTATTGTCCCCAAATTAAAATGGAAAAAATTCTAAGTAGTCTATATTTTTTTTGAAAAGTAGCTGTCTTTCTGATAATACAGAATAACTACTAATTTTTATTGAATCAATTTCTTTGTTTTGCTTTGCTTCCATTTTAAATCTAAAGTTATAGCTGAAAGAACTAGATAGAGCCTTCTAGTTTATCAAATTTTTTTAATGTCAAAGCACACACACTTTTAATACATAATCTGGCTTAGATCAAACTGCCTGCTTTATCAAGGGGAGTGTATTTGGCAAAAGCAATTCCTTGGAGTTCAACATAATATATGTTAAACATATACCAAATATTTTGGTACAACTTGGTGAGATTAGCACAACTGGCAAACTCTTCATAAAAAAAGGCCACGATGTCACATTGGCTTGGAAATAGAATCTGGGCTGAGAATAGACAGAAAAATAAAAGTTCTCTTAAGGTCAAGGGCAACAGCTGAACAGCCCTGGGGCTACCTGTTTCAAAGGATACAGTGTCTAGTGTTTATAGATGAAATGTTGGTTTCTATGGGGGGAGGGTGATCACAGGAACAAATATCCCTGACACCCAAACAAAATAATCCCAAATGAAATGAATGATGTAGCCCATAGTAAAAAGGGAGATAACTATTCATGGGAAAAATGCATGACCTCACTCTTTCAGAATACCCAGTGATTCATCAGCATTTTCCAGCTTTCTTGCCTGCTTGCTTTGAATCTCACAGTTCTGTCCTTTTCTCTTTTGCCCCCGGGGTTAGATCACTAAATTGAAGGTCCTGGGGTTTGAGAAGGATGGTAAGATTTAAGGAAAGCCCATGGTTTGTGAAAGTACTTCTTGTCAATAATTTAGAGGCAGTGTCTTTCTCAGGAGCTAAATGTTTTTATCTTTGCTTCTTTTCCTCATTATTATTATTATTATTTGGTCTCACAAAGGCTGTGTGCTGACTTCCTTGAAAAAGAAGCCTCTATGATCATAAGGAAAATGTTATGGAAATAATATGTGGAAATTATTTATAAGCAGGAGGAATCAGCTAAAAATATCATTACAGGCAGGCTAAGTTATAATTTTAAATTGTGGCACTTGCGGAACCTTGAGGTGCTATCAGTCGATCTCCTTCGGAAAAGGCATCATAGTTTAATCAAATAACTGTGAAACCACTGCCTTGAAATTGCAACCAAATTGTTTGTGCAGTGTTATGTATCTAAGGGAACAAGTGTGGACTTCTAGAATTACATTATTAGTTTCTTTAGAGCCGTCTGCACTTCAAAGATTTTTCAGAATCTAGTAATGCTATGTTAGGCAGGGGCCCATTACCCCGTGGGTGGAAGCTCCAGGCTTCCTGCTATTCCTCCTCTTCTCATCTTGGTATCTCCTGATTATTTCTGATTTAGGGCTCTGCAGTGTGGGATACAGGAGAAGGAGGGCAAATCTGTCTGGTTTGTTCTGCCCGGCATTTACAACTTTCTACAAAGGATGATAAAAACACTACTGGGGAACAAAAGAGTTTTTGATTAAGCCACTGCTTTTCAGCTATACTCTACCTGTGAGTCTCAGCATAAGCTATACCCCGGTGCCTATAAAAATGCAGATTCCTGGGTCCTGCTTCCTGAGCTCCAGCTGTGGTACCTTTGAGATCTCTAATTGTTATTGGGAATCTGTGGGCCTGAGGGTTACACTTTGAGGAACCCAGCACTACAATGTTCCTCTGAAAAGTCAAAGTGAAGTCGCTCAGCCGTGCCCGACTCTTTGTGACCCCATGGATAGTAGCCTGCACCAAGCTCCTCTGTCCATGGGATTTTCAAGGCAAGAGTACTGGAGTGGGTTGCCAATGTTCCTCTATCAGAAGCCTAATCTTTAGACATCAAGTCAAGCCAATAGATTTTCATCTTTGCTAACTGAGAAATTTCTAGAAGCATCATGTCACTGCTGCTCAGTGATTCAGTCTCATCAAAGCTGCCGGTACAGCTCTGGCCCTCAAGAGTTCCAAGTAATCCCTCTAAAAGCCTATTAACAATTAATGATCTAAAGACGTGAAGAGGGAGGACTTACAAATTACATGTTAATACCATCTCTTCATTTGGCTGGCTTGATGATACCAATGTAGAGAAAACCCTGGTTATGAGCATCCCCCACCCCAAACATGAGGCCCAGATAGATGACAGACTTCACTTGATCTTTCTCATGCTGTGCCCTCATGCCTTGGGAACACCAAAGATATAGGAGGATGAAGGTTGGGACAAGATTCCATAGTGCCTGTCTTATTTCAGAAGTATCTGCATGTTTCCATGGTCTGTGGGTCTCGATGACCTGTGTCTACCCACATTTCTGCTTGGCTCCTGGCCTTGGTGTGGCTGCCTGGGCAGATAAAGCACTTTGTTTTCACTCTGCGAGCTTTCCTTTCTGCTTATTTGCAGTTTTATCACTCTGTACCTTGATGATAAACCCCATCTGATTCAGACTGACTGCTTACAACTCTATGCTGTCAGCACTAGATTCATTCACACAAGTGGGCTGAGTGTAAATATTCTGAGGTCATTTCCTGAGATAGCTTCACCAGCCAAATGGCAAGTTATTTATTTCTATTTGTTGTTTTCTTAGGGAACTCAAACCTGGGGTCACTTTGTATGCTTATTCATTATAGTTAATAAATATGATGCTTAATTTTTTATAATCAACATTATTTAAGGTGTAATTTGCATACAAAACATCCCCATATGAAATGTACAGGTTGGTGACTTTTTACATGTTCATATTTTGAAAGAATAACAGTCACTGTCCACAGTGATTTTGGAGCCCAAGAAAGTAAAGTCTGCCACTATTTCTATTTTTTCCCCATCTAATTGGCTGGCCATGAAGTGATGGGAATGGATGCCATGATCTTAGTTTGAGCTTTAAGCCAGTTTTTTCACTCTCCTCTTTCACCTTCATCAAGAGGCTCTTTAGTTCCTCTTTGCTTTCTGCCATTAGGGTGGTATCATCTGCATTAGGGTGGTATCTATATCTGAGGTTGCAAATATTTCTCCTGGCAATCTTGATTCCAGCTTGTGATTCGTCCAGCCCGTCATTTTGCATGATGTACTTTGCTGCTGCTGCTGCTGGTGCTTAGTTGCTCAGTTTTGTCTGACTCTTTGGGACCCCACAGGTTGTAGCCCACCAGACTTCTCTGTCCATGGGGATTCTCCAGGCAAAAATACTGGAGTGGGTTGCCATGCCCTCCTCCAGGGGATCTTCCCAACCCAGGGATCAAACCCAGGTCTCTTGCATTGCAGGTGGATTCTTTACCACCTGAGTATATAAGTTAAATAATCAGGATGACAATATACACCCTTGAATTATTCCTTTCTCAATTTTGAGCCAGGCTATGGAAGAATAATAGATACACAAAAAGATGCAATGGTAGTACAGAGTGTCCCATTTACTGTTCATCCAAGTGCCCTCAGTTGTTACATCTTAAAGAATTATATCAGGAAAACTGTGTTACTATGAAATGTGTATATCATTCAATGTTATTTTATCACATGTAGAGAGGTATAGTCACCACCGCAATCAAGATACATGCAATAATGAAGCTTAAGAAACACAAACACAAAATTGGGAGCATGCAAAGTAGAAAGATAAAGCAAGTTAAGCTTTGTGAATGATAACATAGTCTCTAAGTTTAAGTTTCAGAACTGACTATGAAATTCCTAGCATCCAGGGTGAAAAGGAGAACATGATAAATGGAAAGAGGATGCCTGCTAGTTCTTCAATGAAAATAACTTTTCTGCTGATGTTAAATTTAAAAGAAATAACTCAGAAAAAGTTTTACACAGACCATACTGGGGTAATGGTTAACATTCTGAGCTAATATTTCTATAGCAAAAGCAAGCACAGATTTTCTTTAGCTGGCTATTTTTCTTTGTGACTATTACTCACAAATCCAAAAGCAAACTACTGATGCACAATTTCCCAAGCTAACAAATAAGACACATTCTGTGGCTAGCACTTGAACAGAGCATAAATAAGGCTATGGGATGAGGTGGCTTCTATGGACAGAATTACTGTGACTCAACATCTATTTCTAGTTTTCCTTTTCAGCTTTTTTATGAATGAATGAGGCCATGTGACCAGGTATGGCCAATGAGCTGTGAGTATGGCAGTTTATCTTTTCAAAAGAAGGCTTTTTCTAAAATATGACACTCATATTCCTCCATCAGAAGACTGGGTCTAGCTTTCCTCCCCTTGAACAATACAGATGGGCTTTGTAGGAGAGCTGCTGTATGACTTCAGATGTTAGCTTTTGCCTGGCCCCCTCAGTTAATCTCTTTTTATCTCTCTTCTTGCACTTTTATGAGTCTTATACTGACAGATATACTTCCCTGGTGGTTCACTGGTAAAAAATCCACCTCCAAATGCAGAAGATGAAAGTTCAATCCCTGGGTCAGGAAGTTCCCTTGGAGAAGGAAATGGCCACCCATTCCAGTACTCTTGCCTGGGAAATCCCATGGACAGAGGAGCCTGGTGGGCTATAGGCCATGGGGTTGCAAAAGAGTTGGACACAGCTTAGAGACTAAGCAACAACAATGCCAACACATAAGAAATTCAACCATCCTGAAGGAGTCATGCTGGAGAGAATGCATAGAGAAACAACACAGAGATGAAGAATTCTGTCCAAGGCATTCTAGCTCTTCCAGCCCAGAACTCTTCAAGTTTAAGACCCACATATGAGAGTAAAGAAGCCCTAGAGATGAACTGCAATTTCAGGAAAGGAGGTTAATTTAATATGTATTTGCAAGAAAATATAAGCAAATTACTTAGACTTCCTAGGTCTAGAAGAGTGATTGAACTGCAAACTCCTATGCTATTTGCAAGTGTTGGCAAAGAATGTCACAGCATCCTATATACTAGCGTCAATTCTGAATCGTCTTAGAGATCAAGAAATATTAGAGATCACTTGAAATATTAGGGGAAAAGAATCATCCATTCTTATAGAAGACCCTCTTCTGAATAATCTCTGTGGAGGAAAAAAATACAAAAACAATTTCAACAAATATTTCTGATAATTTTTATTGCAATGAATTTTGTTATAAGTGTTACTTTTCTGAAGCTTGTTTTTCTCATTCTTTATGTCTAATTTTTTAATGCTTTTCTTTTTTGTTTTATCTTCTAGACCATAGTTGATTATGAGTGCTTGGTTGACCACAAGAGAATATATTACGGCTGAATAAGACTTTAATGATCATCTTGCTCTAAATCTCAAATGTTGTGACAGAGGAAATTTGAGATTGAAAACATTCCCAGGGGCTTGACTTTAATTGTAACCTGGGCACTGGACTGTCAGAGCTGTCTGACTTCAGAGTTGCCAACTGACTTGATGGATCTACAATGAACAGCCTTTTCATAGATGACTACATGACATCTGAGTATTGCAAGAGTCCATCTCTGCTAGTCACCTGTGGAAATCCCCTTCATGTTCCTCTGACTAGTTCCTGACACCAAACAAAGATGTAATCAACATTGATAAACTTGTTACCGAACACCTACTTCCAATATGACTGTTCATCTCTTCTGGAAAAAAAATGCAAGAATTATTAGATAATAATTACCTGTAATAGCTGGTTACTAATCCCAGAAGAGAAAAATATTGTTTCCTATACATTGTCCTATGTAGATAAGATAAATAATTTTGAAACTAATAGCTATTAATCTTTTTTTAATAGCATTCTGTTCAAAATCACACAAATTCAGAGTTCTTAAATTGGTTGTATCGTCCATCTTTCTGATAACATATTCCTTATTCTTATTTTTGAAAAAGTTAGATTTTAGAAGATTTACGCATACTCAAAGCATCTTTAAATGCCATATTCTCAGAGCTCTTGTCTTATCACCTCATCTCTTTTCAAAATAAAATAGCCCTCTCCTTTTCACTCTCTGATCACACTAGTCTTTCAGAGCTTTTATGAGTCTGTTATGAGTTGTTATGAGTCTGCTCAGTACAATTTTATATTTCTCTGCCACCAGTCTGTAAGATCAATAGAAGCATGAACAATGTCTATCAACTTCATCATTATAGGTTTATAGAGTAGCTGGTATAAGTATTTGTTAAATGAAGGAAGGATCCACTTTCAGCTCTAACACTATCATTTACAGGGTCTTCTTGAATAGATAATCAATAAGAAAACTTATGGAATATGATTGCAGTTAACACAATGTAAGAAATCCAATACCAGGCTCAGATGAAATCATAGACAAAACATAAATGATAAGTGCCATAAGAGTTGAGTAGGTAGGATGATCCCTTAGTAATTGTTTAGAGGATAGTCAAGTAGAAATTTGAGTCTGGAAAAATGGATGCAGAGAGGAGTAGGGAAAAAAAATAGCATGAACAGAATCCAAGAGAAAAATAGATGTTCTGCAAATAACAGGGGTAATTCTATGGTTGTTCCATTTTAAAGAAAATATTCTTATAGATGGGCTTCCTTCATAGCTCAGTTGGTAAAGAATCTGCCTGCAATGCAGGAGACCCTGGTTCAATTCCTAGGTTGGGAAGATCCACTGGAGAAGGGATAGGCTACCCACTCCAGAATTCTTGGGCTTCCCTTGTGGCTCAGCTGGTAAAAAATCTGCCTGCAATGCAGGAGACCCCAATTCAATTCCTGGGTTGGGAAGATCCCCTGGAGAAGGGAGAGGCTACCCACTACAATATTCTGGCCTGGGGAATTCCATGGACTGTATAGTCCATGGGGTCACAAAGAGTCAGACATGACTGAGCAACTTTCACTTTCACTTTTATTCTTATAGGAACATCATGAAGTATGAGCATTAAGAGGTCATTTGTGGGATTATTGGATGTTTTTGAATGCTAGAGTCCAACCTCTGACTCATAAGCCCTGAAAACCACTGCCTATTTTGAGCAAGCAAGTGGAATGATGAAAAAGTTCTACCAAGATGTAGTTGGCAGCTTAATGCAAGATTGGTTGACTAGACAAAGTCTGGAGGGAGATGTGAGTAACATGTTGAAATTCCATAAGCAGGATAGAGGTAGTTGAAATAAAAAGGAATGTTATATGCATTGTGAAATATAATAAAATATTAAAAACCAATGGGAATTATAGCTGGAGATACATGGTAAGGGAAAGGAATAGGCAAAGAAGGTACAACAATTGGAAAGACTTACAAAACAAACAGAATATGGGAAGCTAAGTATAAGAGATGATTTTGTCGATCAAATAACACATTATTGATTGTGGATTATCATTGACAGTGGGATCTCCAAATGGCCATACTTTGTAAGCAAAGGTATTATAATATGAGTCTGCAAGGGTAGAAATTGTAGAAATCAGTGGTCACTGATTAGATTAGGTATGGTAAGATCTTGTACAGGCTCCGCATGTCTTTGAAAATAATCAGGATTCCCTAACAGTCAGATGAATTGACCTTTATATTTCTTTTAAATCAAGTTTATTGATGTTATTCAAAATTTCTATATCCTTATTAGCTTGGTTACTGCTTGATTTGTCAAGTATCTGAGAGAGCATATTAAAATCCTTTTTTTTGGCTAAAGTTTGCATGGACTTTTAAAAATAATTTGTGTTCTTTAAAACCTATGTGCAAATTTGGTGTATTTTATTTAAATGAAGCTTATTAATTGTGTTGTTTGAAACTTATATATTTTTATTCACAGAATTTATAGTCTAAATAAGCAAATTATATAAATATACAATAATATGATATGATAAATTATGCTAGATGAATAAGGACATTGAGAAAGAAATTCATATTGGAGGTATATTTCCAATGCCAGTGTATAACTATTTAAGCATGAGAACTATTTGAAACAATAATGTGTAACTTCAGGTAGAGTGGCAGGTGTACTGCTGATGTGAAGATGATCATAAATAGCTGTCAGATCCTAATGCTATTAAACACCGGAAATATCACTTTGGTCTTCTTTTCTCTAATTCCAAACTTATGGTACCTTGCTTTTCAGTTCAAATTCTTGTGTAGATCTGCTTATAGGGTAAAAGAAAAAGTAATGCTGACCATGTTAACAGAACCATTCCAGTATTCTTGACATTATATTTCTTATTTTAAATTTGCATTCTTGTGTAAATATATTTCCAGAGAGTTTAATTATTCTGTATGCCCTCCCCTGCTCCCTCCCAGAGATACATCCCTTTTTCAGCTGCTGAATAAATCAAGCTCCTGAGATAAAAGCCACGAAAGCAGAGTTTCAGACCCTAAACCTTGGAGAATTCATCAAAGGAAATGCCACCTTGTTTTTCCAATGGCACCTCTGATCTCACAGCATGTCCTTTTTTAGACATCTATGGTTATATGTGATTATCATAAATATTTTACTCACGGTTCTCTTACACTCTTCATCTGAAGTCGTGATTGAAGTCAGCTGAATCGTAGAGCATCCTTATCCAAGAACAGTTCTTTCCCAGGTGAAGCTGGCTCTTTCTGCCTTGAAACCAAATTCAGTCTTCATTCTCACCATGAAGCATCCACTTACAGCAAATTCATCTTCAAATAATGTATATTTTTGCAGAGATTTTGTAGGGGAAAGCTGGAGGGTCTATGTGAAACCATATAGAAGAAAACACTTATTTGGGCCTGGTCATTATTTGCGCCCACTTCAGTGTGCCCAAGATACCTTCTCCTTGGATTCAGTCCTCACAATGGCCCTCCTTTTGAAAATAAGCACTCCTGACTTGCTACCCTTGAGCTGTTCTCACATCCCTGGGAAGGTGAGTGCCATGCTCTTGTCGCCCTGTGTATACCTTCAGGCCTCTCAGTGTCACCTAGACCAAATATGTTGGTGAAGAATAAGACCTTCTCTGTGTCATCCTGCTATGCGTACTCTCTCTCACATCCAGGTTTTGCTTGCATGAATTGGGATTTCCCCAATTCACAGTCTACCTCGTATATCTAACTCCTATGAAGAGAGGCATTTTAATAGCTTTCTACTGTTGCATGACACATTGCCACAGACCTGACAGCTTAAATTTATCATCTCCCAGTTTCTGTAGGTCTAAGATTTGAGTACAGCATGACTGGGTCCTCTTCTCCAGATCTCACTGGGTTGAAATGAAGGTGTTAGTTGAGTTTGCAGTCTCCCCTGGGTTCAGGGTTCTATTTGAAATCACTGCTGTTAGTAGAATTTATTTTGCTAAAGCTGTGGCATGGAGATTCCATTTTCCTTCCTAGCTAACGGCTAGAGAGAGCTCCTGCGAAGCAGAGGCTGCCTGTATTTCCTGGCCTCGTATTTCTCACAGGTAGTTAACAACTGATGTTTGCTTTCTTCCGGGGGACCCAGGGCATGTCTCTCAGAGTCTCTTTTCTGTGGCTTATCAGAGAAACCTCTGCTTTTTTAAAGGGCCCATGAAATAAGGTCAGTCCCACCTGGATAATTGCTCTGCCTCAAGCTCTACTGATGTAAGTCCTTTCATTCTTGTTGCTGTCAGGTCGCTAAGTCATGTCCGACTCTTAGCGACCCCATAGACTGCAGCATGCTAGGGTTTCCTGTGCTGCATTATCTCCCAGAGTTTGCGCACACTCCTGGACATTGATCTGGTGAGGCTTTCTAGAAATCTCATCCTCTGCCACCTCCTTCTCCTTTTGCCCTCAGTCATTCCCAGCATCAGGGTCTTTTCCAGTGAGTCTGCTCTTTACATAAGTTGGTCAAAATATTGGAGTATATATATATATATATATGTATATATATGTTTTTCTTTTTATCTCTTTAATCAGTACATTTAAATTTGACAAAGAAGAGATACAGTATACATACCCAAGCCGAATGTCTGTAGTTTCTAAAATTCTCATAAGCATATATATATATATATATATATGCTGCTGCTGCTAAGTCGATTCAGTTGTGTCCGCCTCTGTGCGACCCCATAGACAGCAGCCCACCAGGCTCTGCCGTCCCTGGGATTCTCCAGGCAAGAACACCGGAGTGGGTTGCCATTTCCTTCTCCATTGTGTGAAAGTGAAAAGTGAAAGTGAAGTCACTCAGTCGTGTCCGACTCGTAGCGACCCCATGGAGTGTAGCCCACCAGGCTCCTCCATCCACGGGATTCTCCAGGCAAGAGTACTGGAGCGGCTTGCCATTGCCTGCTCCGTCAGTATCTGAATTAGTGCAGGAATGAACTGGGAGAAGGTGAACACACTGGTGGTTGGGAACTTGGTGGGATCATCTTAGAATTCTGTGTACCACACTCACAGCTACAGTGAAGGGAATAAAAAATAATTTAAAGATCCCTCACTTGCATGGCTTTCTCCAGGACTTCTAGGAGAGAGTCCTTTGCTCCTCTTTGCATCTTTACATAGACATATATTTATATAATTTTCTCAAAAATAATATTTTTTCCCACAATTAAGACAACAGACACTTTTCACTTTAAATTACCTTGATTTTGTTTGGCCGTGGTATTTTGGAAATCCAGCTAAGGGGAAGTTACCAATACTTTTAATTTCTTATACTGGGGAATTTTTATGTGGTGCCCAGTCACTTCTGTGCATTGGTTGGGAAAAGCCTGTTTGATTCTTCTGCTATTTGCCATGCCTACACACTCGCCACAACACAAGGTGTAAAGCTAGGGCTGTACCCCTTGATGAACGGGACTCATGAGGCCCACTACCGGAAATCTGGGGGAAGAGGAGAAGAAAAAACAGATTTAAGATATATGGAGCTAGAAACTAGTGTGTGGAAAACATTTCATGAAGTCAGAAAGGTAAAATTATATGCAGAGAATTTGTTTCTAACGAGAGAGTCAAATTTTCTACTTTCAGGAATGTTCTTAGTTAAGGTGGCATATTCAATTAAAATCCACAAGACCTCTTAATAGAAATGGAACATGAACTTAAGCTTGTTTATACATATATATGTGTGTGTGTGTGTATATATATAGTATATATAATTAGTATATAATTTTATTTTCAATTTGAAATATTTATAAGAATTTTATGGTGAAATTACAGGCATTTGGTGTGGGGATGTATGATGGATACCTTCTTTGTCAAATTTAAATATATTGATTAAAGAGTTAAAAGAACATTTTGTTGAAAAATCAATGAAATGTGAAACAAAAGTGATAAAGATGAGCAATGAAAATTAATAGAAATGATTCTCATATTGAGAACCAAATTATAGCCCAAACACATACAGATTATACCAAATGTGATAATTTATTAAAAGGAAGAGTTATATTTTTAATAGAATTAGTAGTCACTTCTTAGAATTTTTGATAGACTAGTTAATGAAGAGACTTCAATCATTATAAACACTGTAAGAAGGCTTAAACTTTTTTTGCTGATTTTACACAAAATACTGCTAAAAATGAACATTAATATAATAAGCACAAGAGTAATGAACACTGGATACTGAAAAGGAAAACTTGAAAATTCCTGAAATTGTACGGATATGACAGAAACTTGACAGTTTCATCTGAATATGAAAACAGTTTTTAAACTTGCATGATAGTTAAACATAAAAACAAAATTTGCCCACCCATGAAGATTGCTGGGTTTCCTTTCTATTCTCTTCATAGAAAATGATATTATAAGTTTATCTTAAGAAGTGATCAAAGAATAGGAAGCCCAATCATCAAAACATGGAATATAAACTCCATTAAAGGTTTTGGTTAATCCCATCATCTCTCTGATAGCTGGAGTTCTCTCTTTTGGATCCTATTGCTAGCCTCCTAGGTTTATACATGTTCTACCGCCTTCTCAGAGCTGTGCAGCAATGGATCATCCTCGTTAATTTGTACTATCCCCTGAAAAGAGTGCCCATCCACATTTCTTGATCTGCTTTCTTCTCCTCTTTGGGGATCAGTGTGAACGGGCTGACTCTATTTTCATAGCCTTCCTTGAATTTCATTAAATTGAATTTTGCCTATATTGTTAAATGTATAGCTAGAGAAAATGTTAACCTAGTCATTGCTGCAAAAACCGGCACAAGTCCAAATGTGCCAAAGTCTCAATGCAATTAATTTCATCTTATATTTCCCATAAGAAAAATATTTTTAAAGATTAAAGAAAAAAGAAAGAAGAGAGAAAGATCTAAAATTGTTAGACATTACCTAATTCTTTTTAGGACCATGAATTGTTATTTGCTGTGTTGTCCTAATAGAATGAAAATGCTATGTATCTTGGAAACCTTTGCTACGTCATCAAATTTGAAAAGGGCTATTCCTGGCCACTTACCTAATAACCATGACATTATATTCAGGTTTTCATGGCAAATTCCTCACACAAAAACTCAGTAGTAGAATTCCCTGTGCTATACAGTAGGTTCTTGTTGGTTATCTATTTATTTTAAATACAGCAGTGTGGGGCTTTCCTGGTGGCTCAGTAGTGAAGAATCTGCCTGTCGGACAGGAGACTGAAGTTCGATCCCTGAGTTGGAAGATGCCCTGGAGAAGGAAATGCCAACCCACTCCAGTATTCTTGACTGGAAAATCTCATGGACAGAGGAGCCTGGCAAAGTACAATTCATGGAGCCACAAAATAGTCAGATACAACTGAGACTAAACGACAGCAAAAACCACGTGTTCCTGACACACACTGACATTTGAGAACCACTGGATTAAGACATATCCCCCAGTTTTCAAATAAAGCAGTTCTTAAAAAAAATACTGCACTGTGTACATACTGTACAGCTGAAACTAACACAATATTGTTAATCAACTACACTCCAATATAGTTTCCTGGAATATCCTATGGACAGAGGAACCTGGAGAGCTATAGCCCTTGGGGTTGCAAGAGTCAGACACAACTTGGTAACTACATCACCACCAAACCACTGTACTCCAATATAAAAAAAATTTCAAAAAGCTCAATAGTATTCATCATCCAAAGGTATGATGAATGAAAATTCATATGAATTTGAAATGAAAACTTTTCATTTTTCTAGGGAATTATTATCTTAAGAACTATTTTTAATACATGGAATAAAAATATGTCTTGCATTTGTTCAAGGTAAGCAGTTAAAAAAAACATACACAAGAGAAAAAGAATGTTGAGAAAAATAATCAATAATATCCATCATGTAACATTTTTTTCTTTTTTATTACTTAAACTCATCTCCCACCTTTTTGTAGCAAAGAGAATTGCTACTTGTGATAGTTTGTGATGATCAAGAATCAGAACCTTGCTTGACTGAGCTCTCACTGTCTTGGTTTACCACCATCCACACTTAGAACACTGTTCAAGTGTGTAGACTTCCCACTGTTTACTGAAATGATTTTCTTGTTAACCGTAGCAAAATGTTCAGTCCTGAAAATACTCTTCTGAGAACCCCCATGAACTCACTGCCACTCCAGCATAATGCACATTTAGAAGGATTTCTGTGACTCCTTTAAAATTTGTGGTTTATCACAAATTGCCCAAAACTTGCCCGCAGTGCTGTTTATCAGCACTAAATTATTTCAAGTGCTCTTCCTGTTAAAGCTTTTAATGTTCAGTGTGACTCCTTATGTTAATGTTCTATTTATTGCTGGTATTTCTGCTCCCATGAAACAAAGCACATTCATAAAATCTGAATTTTGCACAAAGGTTGCTTTTTCTTCAATATTGCATTTAAATTGATTCATTCTAAGTATTTCCTCTATATTACTATAAATCTGATCTGGAGACTCTTTGGGTAGATCAGTCACTAAAACGAATCAGATAATGCATTATACATTAAGGCAAAGTCAATTTAACCTACCACTAGTAAAAATGGATTTAGATGGGTGCAGTTTTTGTACAACATGCAATCTGTTCGGTCTGAGTATTTGATCTTCTCTTTGGAGGTAGGGATAGACATAGTCTATGCACAAACACACTAAATGAATATATGTTTATGCAGGTACATAAATGATTCTTTGGTTTCCCTGGCTCAGCTGGTAAAGAATCTGCCTGCAATGTGGTAGACCTGGGTTTGATCCCTGGGTTGGGATGATCCCTTGGAGGAGGGAATGGCTACCCACTCCAGTATTCTGGCCTGGAGAATTCCACAGACAGTATAGTCCATGGGGTCGCAAAAAGTTGGACACTACTGCGTGACTTGCACTTTCACTTTCAACCCCACCTCTGATCCAAGCAAAGCCCTGAGTGGCATTTATCTATACTATTTGGCACAGCCATTCTATTAATATATATATATTCCTAAAAGAGGGATACCGTATAATTTTGAGAGGAAAAAAAATCCAGTTAATTTCTCTTCTTACTAAGGTAGATCATTTCTACTAAGGTAGAAAGATTATGCATTTAAATAAATGATTTTGGATACCTTTGAAGATCAAATGCATTGTTCTTCTGAATTTTAAGTGTATCAGCCATAAGAGTTATCAAATACAGAGAACTTGTTAAATACAGAACTGTAGAATTGTATCTAGTTTAAAATTCATACATGGCTCAAACAGTTGGACTGACCGAAGTCAAATAGCTATACTGGTTAAAGCAAAGTTGCAGAAAAAAGACTGTTGACAAGTTAGTTGCAGTGGTTTAACTGTTTATCTAAATGAATATGTACTACTCATGTTGCAAAAAGCAGAACAAATTTGGAAATTAAATCCGAAAAACATGATTGTACAGATGGGGGCATATTTTTGTGTACTCCATAAGATTCATTCCTAAAATTGTTTTAGAAATCTTACAGGCAAGTATTGACTGGCTCCATTGCCATTTTGGAGAAGGCAATGGCAACCCACTCCAGTACTATTGCCTGGAAAATCCCATGGATGGAGGAGCCTGGTAGGCTGCAGTCCTTAGGGTCACTTAGAGTCAGACACGACTGAGTGGCTTCACTTTTCCTTTTCACTTTCATACATCGGAGAAGGAAATGGCAACCCACTCCAGTGTTCTTGCCTGGAGAATCCCAGGGACGGGGGAGCCTGGTGGGCTGCTGTCTATGGGGTCGCACAGAGTCGGACACGACTGAAGCAAATAAGCAGCAGCAGCAGCAGCAGCAGCAGCATTGCCGTTTGATGCTATAACTCATGAATACAAGAGAAAGAAATCAATCTCTGAGGCTCTAGATTAGAAGTGCCCATCCCAGAATGTTTTATAATGAGAAACTGTTTGCCTCATTTAAATATTAAATGTTATTCTTGTATAGCTAGTTAAGAACTGAAGAGCTTCTCCCATATAACATGACATTAGTACTAATATTCTTATGCTTAGTCATAAATAGAGTAACTTACAAGGTCATGGGAATAAAGTTTCTATTAAATGTATGGGTAAGGAAACTACTTTTAAAATACAATGCAACTGGCTCTACAAATGAAGAGTGTTCTATTGAAAACATTTTGAGAGATTTAACAACAAAACTAAAAAGCAATCCCTGTGTCTATGGTGATTACAGGCTCATGACAAAGCCCTAAGAAGAGTTTTCCTAGTTTAGATGGAATATATTCAAATAAGTCCTTGTTAGGGGGAATTCAAAAGTAAAGACAGTTATTTCTTCAGTAGATCTAAAAGCATATCTCTCTTCATTTCTAACCACATATACTAATATTCTTTGTCTAATTAAATTTTTAAACTTTTTTTAAATAAAATTAAGACTGAAAATTTATTCTTATTCAAAGTAATCTATTTTATGTTCCAGGCACAAGAACTGACCCTGTGGTCTGTAAAGGATTTGATCATTGTTTCACACCTATTTTAGTTTCCTGATAATGTGAAACAAAAATGGAAGTGATGCAATTTGATTATTAGAAAAAGTGGCATTTAATAACTTATTCTTATACTTTATATTCTAATATTTTATTCTTACTTAGGCAGTATTTTTTATTTGGGTTTTCTTACTTTTGATTATAAGATTTAAGCAGATTGATTCTCTATGAACAATTTTCTTTCATGCAGAATGCTTGATTCATGGTGTTAAATTTCTGGAAACTATACAGTGATCCCCTTTAACCATCATACTTTCTGAAAGTAGATTATAATGCTATCAAGTATTTTATCTACTTTTTTAAGGAGTAAGTTCTCTTTGATTTGATGTGAGAGATGTTTTCTTTAAGAGCTATTGTGTAGCACAGAATAAAATGTATGTTTGTGGAATATGGATACTTTGATACAGAATTTGGCATTTTAGATCTGAAATAGAAATCCCAAGTGTAACAAATTATTTGTAAACTCTGTGCTTTCAATACGTAAGTATAAGCCCATTTTATTGTGTGTGTATATCTGGCTTATCTAGTTATCTATCTGCATTTTTAAGAAAAAGATTCACATGTTCAAGGCAACTTGTTTTTACATTCCTCTGATGTTGGGTCTCTTTGGGTGGAAGATGTTTTCCCCTTTGTTTGTGTTTTATAACTTTTTAATCAAGATCCATGTTATTAAATCTATAGATAGAAAAATTTTTGTCAATACTAGCCTATGAAACACAAACTGGAATAATTATGTGTTCAGAGTCTAGAAAACTGGTAAAATGAATAATATCCACAAGGGTCAGTTCCAAAGTTGAGCCTATTTCTTTAATCATATTGATTTGATATCACTGTATTTTTTCCCCAATATATGAGCTAAACTTAGGCAAATGGTTTATAATTTGTGAGCTCATGGACAGAAAATAGGTTAGGTAGCATAGGGTTAGTATCTTTAAAAATCATTGTTGAGGTTTGATTTTTCTCTAATCTTTATCCCAGCCTCCAAGGGCCATATTTCATACAAAAGACTTGTTGGTCACAGTTTCAAAGGAAATACTTATTTTGTTTCAACAGCTGTTGAGTGCCTCTTAGATGCCGGACTCTATGCAAGACACTTAAAATGCCGCAGAGAACAAGAACATACAATGCTTTCCATCATGCAGCTTTGAGTCTAAAGAAAACCAATTTATGGAAAAGAAAAGACACAAAGAGAGTAGTTAGTCCATGTTTATCACATTGTGAATGCACACACAATTGTTTTCATGACTCAATACAAATGAGGGAAAGGCTTAAATATTTAATATTAACCCTCAGCATGCCTCTATATACTAAATTTAGACTAGTGCACAACCCATATCTGTGTGTAGGCAGACAAGAGTAAGCTATCATACAACTTAGTGAAAATGTTTTCTTTTAGAAAGATATTATTAAAATTCAAGTGTAATTATGTGGGTATTGACATGACCTCTAATTGAAGACAGACTTTTGTACAATTTGGAAAATGTGTTATTCCCCCTAAGAAAATGTCATAAGAGAGACCTTTGTGAGAGTGCTCAGAAATCCATGTGAGACAAATTCTGAGCCAGGGAGAAATGGCAAAATCTTTAAAGAAATTGAGTACTTGCCATTCCATTTTTCCTGGGACTAGTTTAGAATCTTCATGATTTTGTTTTCCATCTTCCCTCCTTCCAAAAGTTTCAACAATACTACCTATCTGTATGTTAAGAGTGAAATCATCCCTTTCTTAAGTCCGTGGAAGAGTTGTATCTTATCTGCTAAAGTTCTATCTTCCTGTTGTCCCTGCTCATTAAAATGGTCATCCATTTCAGATGCCTTCCCGTAATTAAGGAATATCTGAAAGCAGGAACCGTTCCTTCCCCATAGAACTTAAGGGGCCAAGACAAGAAAAACTATATGTTTACAAAAGTGTTTCATTTCCCTTTTGTATATACATCTCTGTGTTTCCATTTCTCATGCATCTGGCCCCTGAGATGTGAAAAGGGGTAATGTTTGTTACTTTCAAGCTGAACCTGGCTATAATACATTCTGCACAATCTCCAATGCCCTCTCTCCTCATACATTACAGCTGGAACTGAAAGATTCTAAGATGCTGGAGTCACATGTTGAAAGGAGTCAACGTCTCTGAATCACTGATTCAAGAAGAGCTGCCCAGGAAAACTACCCAACCATCATTGGTTTGAGTGAGAAATATGCTGTCTTGTGTTATACCTCCTGAGATTTCTAGATTTGTTTAAAAAAAAAATCAATATCCAACCTGCAATATCTTTAGTAATTCTGCTTTTAAATTTTGTTTTCACTCTTTGCTGCTGCTGCTGCTAAGTCACTTCAGTTGTGTCCAACTGTGTGCGACCCCATAGACGGCAGGCCACCAGGCTTCCCCGTCCCTGGGATTCTCCAGGCAAGAACACTGGAGTGGGTTGCCATTTCCTTCTCCAATGCATGAAAGTGAAAAGGGAAAGTGAAGTCGCTCAGTCACTCAGTCGTGTCCGACTCCTAGCGACCCCATGGACTGCAGCCTACCAGGCTCCTCCATCCATGGGATTCTCCAGGCAAGAGTACTGGAGTGGGGTGCCATTGCCTTCACTCTTTAGGTTACCATATTTTGGGCAACACTTTTCGAAGGCTTAATGTATCTTACAAGTATAAGTAACCTGATAGAACTTTCAGAGCTTATCTGTCATTGTGGTATTGGGCTCCACAGAGGGAAGTTTTCACTCTGAGGTCTTCATTCCAAAGCCATCCACTCATTAAATGCACAGTTCCTGAGTATTTATTCTGGGCATGCAGAGCACTGTTCTGGATGCCATTTCACTAGAAGAGTAACTTTATTACTTCTATACACACAATTTGCTACTATGTCTTGTTAACTGATAAACTCAGCCTAATTATGCCACAAGATCATTTTACCCAAACTTGCTGGGATCATATCACTAAATGTTCTGCACTGATGGAAAATGAATTTTCTCTAATTTCCTCTCTAAACACTCTTTTGTGCTAGTTCTATGTTACACCAACTACTTTCTCAATCTATGAAAGAGACTAAGATGTTTCTTATTCTGATGATCAGCTGATAGTCAAGGCTTTTTGGGAAAGAATATATAGAAATGTGTTAATTTCATCACTTCACATCACTTTGGTTCCTGAGGTTGCTACGTAGACTCACTCTATCATTTCTGATGTCTTTCTGGAGGGTGCCCTTCATACCACTAGATAAAGGCCACTGCAAGTCAAGGGCTTTGCTAGTAATGCTGCAACTGAGTAGAGCCACAGTTCAGTTCAGTTCACTTCAGTCACTCAGTCATGTCCAACTCTTTGCAACCCTATGAATTGCACCATGCCAGGCCTCCCTGTCCATCACCAACTCCTGGAGTTCACTCAGATATGCAGATGACACCACTCTTTTGGCAGAAAGTGAAGAGGGACTAAAAAGCCTCTTGATGAAAGTGAAAGAGGAGAGTGAAAAAGTTGGCTTAAAGCTCAACATTCAGAAAACAAAGATCATGGCATTCCCATCACTTCATGGGAAATAGATGGGGAAACAGTGGAAACAGTGTCAGACTTTATTTATGGGGGCTCCAAAATCACTGCAGATGGTGATTGCAGCCATGAAATTAAAAGATGCTTACTCCTTGGAAGGAAAGTTATGACCAAGCTAGATAGCATATTCAAAAGCAGAGTAGGGCCGCAGAGGCTTCATCAACTTGTCTCATTGCATTTTTGGGGATTTGGATCTTTACACTTGAGACCATTTCTGAAGTCACTGACTTTGCTCAGAGACTATGAAGAGAGCATAGAGAGCATAATACTTTCCATTATTTTCAATATTTTTTAACTTTATATTGCTTTATAAAACAGATAAACCCCTCAATACCTTTGTGTGCTCTAAAAATATAGTTTCTTTTGTTTCTTCATTAAGAAATGCTGACCTTCCAGACACATGATACACTACATTTGCTGACTTTTGTGAAGTTCAGTTATTCAAATACAGAGTCTAGAATACAAAGTACAGAATACAGAGTCTTCTGTAAGATAGGCTGTAAGTTTTCACAAATCATTTCTATCACATTAGAATTCATTTTTTTCTGTCATTTGATGACCAAATGTCTGTCTCTGGCAATAAACAAGAGTTCACATTAACAAGTGAGCCAAATATTACAGGTCTTAACCTACATATATCACATTAATTTTGTGATCCCACAAACCAACCCCCCTATATAATTTAAGGAGTAATCCCATCTTTTAAAAAATAATTTCCCTTGCCTATCATCAGAGGTTTTCTTTGCCTATAATGGCTCCTTTTTTCCTCATCACTTCTATGGTCCTCTGTTACATTGGTGATGAACATGCCAAGGATAACGTTTACCAGGATTTACAAAACCTCAGACCTTAAGAGTGAAAGCCCCTTTGCTGCCTACTATCTCACTGAGTCAGTTCTGGTCTATGTCATTGTCATGCTCATCCCAAGGAAGCACAAAAACAGCAAAGGCATGGCACATCCAAGTCTACTGATTTTTCCTTCTGCAGCTTATGAGTGGTCCCTCCTTAAGGATCCTCCCATGTACCAAGGCTTCTGGTACAACCTTCTTTGCTCACCAGCTTCTCTCTGTCCTTCCCTGTTCATAAATATGTCCAATATGACCAGAAAAAGCCTGTTTCAGCTGGAATCTACACTCAGGTCTTTCTCTCATGACCTCAGCCACAAATACATCGAATTTTCTTTCTTTAATACCAACTATCCTTTCACAGATAATAAGTCATATTCAGTAATGAGTGAAATACATGATTCTTCACTCTTAGAACTTTAGCCTGCAAAGGGATTATCTGGGAACCTTTTCAAAATGTGGATGAAATATTAGCATTTTTGACAAGCACTCAGATAACTCTAATTCAGGTGACTCAAATCTACTTTTTTAGATACCATGCTAGATTCAGTATAATATTGTTGACTATTGGAGCATAATATAAAATTGTATTAATTATTTTTATAATGCTTTTTTTTTCTTTATTACAATAGTAATAATGCTCTTGCCTAATAAGCTTCCCTGTTATTTGTTGTAGACACATTCAGGATCTTCATATATTTCTGCTGGATCGGTCCTTTAACTATCACTTAATGTCCCTTTTATGAGCTTCCCAGATGGCTCAGTGATAAAAATTTCATCTGCCAATGCAGGCAACACAGAAAATGTGGGTTTGATGTTTGGGTTGGAAATATCCCATGGAAGACGAAATGGCAACCCCCTCCAGTATTCTTGCCTGGATAATCCCATGGATATAGCAGCCTGGCGGTCTATGTCCATGTGTTCACAAAGAGTCACATGTGACTGAGCGTGTGCTTGTGTGCACATACACACACACACACACACACACACACACAAGTCCCTCTTTATTGCTAGCTATTTTCTTTGATCTGAAGTCTATCTTTTGATCAGTGTATTTAAATTATTTATATTTAGCCAATTTCTCATAAAGCAAGGAATAAGCCTATATTTTGTCATTTGTTTTGTTTCCTCTCTTTCTAATTGCTTTGTTTCTCTTTTATTGTCTTCCAGTGTGCTTCTTAAACATATTTTAGCAATCTCTAATTAATACATAGGATTTTTGAGTATGTCATATTGTATAGTTTTATTCATGATTTCTCTATACTTGTATAACTTATCATATTTTACTGACATCAACATCATACCACTTTGACTAGAGTGTAGAAAACTTACTTTTGTTCAATACTTTAATTTTCTCAACAGTTAAAAAATATAACTGTCTCAAGTATTTCCTCTATATTCACACTGAGTATTCCATCAGATAATGCTATACTTTTTCTCAACCATCAACTATGATTTAAGAAGCAAATGAGAAGGATAGACTCTCAGCCCTGTTTTATAAATTTCTATGTTCTTTCCTTTTTGAAGTTCCAAGTATCCTTCTATTATCATTTATTTACTGTTTAGAGAACTTTCTTCAGTCATTCTTTAAAGACTGGTTTGCTGGTAAAAAAAAAAAAAATTGTTAGTTTTTCTTATTCCATGAATATCTTGATTTCTGCTTCATCCCTGAAGAATATCATTACTGGACTTCAATTCCTCGATTGACAACTTCTCTTTTGAATTACAAGTGATAACACATTTCTCTGCTATTTCTGAAAGTTTTCTTTACAGATTCTTTTCTTATATTAAGAAACATTTCTAAAGCCAAGATCATAAGCTTTGCTAGAGGAGTCTTATGTTCATATGCTACAGGGGAAAATTCCACAGAGAAACAGAGGTAACATACAATACAGACACAGAGAGTGAAGACTGATTAAACAATTTATTGAAGGAAGTGGAAAGGATAATCTTGAACTTACATGTATACACTTCCTCCTCTATGACTGGAGGTAGGATGCAAAGAGATACATACAGAGACTGGAGTGTTTTCTGAGTTGTTTTTTCCTTTTGTGCTGCTCTTAGTAAGCAATTTTAATACTTACAGATACATTTTTTTTTCAAGTTCTTCTCATCTATCTCATGCTCAGTTGCTCAGTCTTGTCCAGTTCTTTGGGACCCCTTGAACAGTAGCTGAACAGCAGCCCACCAGGTTCCTCTATCCATGGAATTTTTCAGGCAAGAATGCTGGAGTGGATTGCCATTTCCTTCTCCAGAGAATCTTCCTATACCAGGGATAAAACCCATGTCTCTTGCATCTCCTGCATTGGCAAGCAGATTCTTTATCACAAGCATCACATGAGAAGTCACCTCCTCTTAAAAATATCTACGTATTACACTTCTGGCTTAAAAAAAAAATGAATGAATTACAAAATTATAGCAACCATATGCAGAGAAGGCAATGGGACCCCACTCCAGTACTCTTTTGCTTGGAAAACCCCATGGATGGAGGGGCCTGGTGGGCTGCAGTCCATGGGGTCGCTAAGAGTCAGACATGACTGAGCGACTTCACTTTCACTTTTCACTTTCATGCACTGGAGAAGGAAATGGCAACCCACTCCAGTGTTTTTGCCTGGAGAATCCCAGGGACGGAGGAGCTTGGTGGGCTGCCGGTCTATGGGATCGCACAGAGTTGGATACGACTGAAACAACTTAGCAGCAGCAGCAGCAGCAGCAGCAACAACCATATGAAACACAAACCAATCTTGAATAATTTTTCAAGGGTGATTTAAGCACACCCAATAATTGCCTCACATTCTGGTTTTAGAGCCTAACTTTGGGTTAGATGAAACCCCATATATTTGTTGGTGCCTGCCTTAATGAATCTTGCTAACATTAAAAAAAAAATTATTGTCATGGACTAATTATAAGTACCTCAGCTTTAAAATCTTAAAAGAAGGATGTAAAACACTAGTTTTGGCTATAAACAGGCAAAATATTAAGAAGTCTTCTCACTATTGCACAGAAAACTATTATTAGAGAAAAACATGATGCAGATCTACTTATTGAAATTTTAATTTTCTTTTTTGGACCATGCTACTTTTGATAACAGGACTTGGTAGTTTTATTTTTTTTTTCTTTTTTTGTTTTTAAGAAACAACTCACAGAATGTTCACATTGAAATGAACTATATGTACTGTAGAACAATCTTGCTTGTCTGTGAATCCAAGTATGCTGGTAATGTGAAAAACCTTTTGGAAACTCATTTTTGTCTAGAATCTGCAGCACACAATTTTAAGGGATGTTGATAATGGCAAAGGAAATCAACTGGCTGTGTTGGTGAGCCACAGAGAACACTGAGTTGGCAAAATAAATGTGAGCTCTGTCAGTTCCCACAAAGACAAAAGTGTATTAAGTACTCACCGTGTCTGTGTACCCCAATAGACTGTTGGCTGATGGAGTGAGGGTGCCATATTTTTTGGCGTAGTTCTTGGTACATAGCAGGCATGCCATGAATGATTGTTGAATTCCATGTTCTTAATTAAAGTCATGGTTAATAGTCTTAATGACTTAAAATGACTAAAAATTGTTCTCTGGCCATTTGAAAATAAGCATGAGTTGTTGTTGTTGTTGTTTTCCCAAACAACTATGTATTTGTTGTTTTTTGGACCATGTATTTTGGACCATCTTGATAATGTATTCATAATGTACTATACATTTTGAAATAATACTATTTTCTGATAGCATGCTTTCTTTGTAATGCAATTAGGAATTGTCCATGATTAATAGTTGGATTCATTTTCCAGCTAGATACCTGGATTCAAATGAATGCTTTAATGTTTCAACACCTTAAAAATGTAATGAAAAACCTATCATGGGTAATAAGTTGCAATAATGTGTTTGAGAACCTAAAATGGCAGGCTCTCTATGATTTCAGACTTCATTTCTCCTGGATTTGAGTTACATAGTTAACTAAGCTAAGGATGGTATGCATTAGGAAAAATAAATGATAATAATTATAGTAGATATCATGATCAGCATCAAAACTAAAACCATCACTTTGTTTTATCTTAAAATACTGAAATAATAAATTTTTCTAGACAATTGCACCAGAAACCATGGAGTGTAATCTGAAGTCACCGTCTTTTCCTAACTTCTTGTCTCCTTTGGTCAGCTTATTTCTTTGTTTTGTCTTGACTCAGCTTTCACTTATTCTCTTATATATTAACCAAAATCATATAACATTTGGAACAAACCTAGATTGCTAGAGCAAATAACTCAACAAAATTTATTATGAATTGATGTTTTAATGATCTTAAAAATATAAAATTGGCAGTCCTAAAAGTCCTCTAAATTGTCTTAAACGCATGTCCAAGGTTTATATTTAAAGAGTCAGAATTATTTCCCAGAAGTAACCCAGAATTCAAAGTTTTATTACACTGATAAATGTGATTTTCCACTTCAGGAAAGTTCCTTTTTCAAGTCTGTGTTTTATGTGGCTGTTTGTTACCGAGACAAACAGAATGGCTAAATCAATACAAATGGCCCTTGAGGTCTAAACAGACTATAAGAAAGTGTAGCATCATTAAACTAAATTACAGACAAACACTTAAGAGGACAAACAAGTATTTTGTTACCATAAGTCCTCATTTTTTTTATGGTGAGGATGATTGAAAATGTTTACAAAGCATACTTGGTACTGGGAATAAGGCTTCTGTGTGGAGTGCCCCAATAGTTAGGCTTAACTTCGTTTCTATGCCTGTTTCATTCAGATGGGAAAGTATAGCCTACAGAGAAGGGGACTCTGATAGTGTTTTTCTAAGCCCCAATCTCTCTCTGGCTTTACAAAAAATGTAATATAATGTAACTCAGAAGATCTAATAATCAGCAGAGAGTAATGGAGACCAGCTAGAGGGCATGAATATAACCTGTTCACTCAGTGAAACTGGACCATGGAATGAGCTAGGAGAAAACAGCCACTGGAGGGAGTGAAATGAAATAATACTAGTTCACAGTCTCAATCAGGCTTTCCCATCCCTTTCTCTAAGAAAACACTCCCTGCTGCCCAGATTTATGTCACCAATTCCCCTATAGTAGATTAAAACAAAGACTGAGTGATTAAGCTAATATTCTGCAAACTGAATATAGGCCCAAGAGCTAGAACATAGGAGGAAATTATCTTAAAGAACAAACAAACAAAATTTTGTGAGAGACTTTCCTGACTGTCCAGTGGTTAAGACTCATTTCTCCCTGTGAGTAGCATGGGTTTGACCCCTGGTTGGGGAACTAACATCCCACATGCTACACTTCCAAAAAATAAAAAATTAAAAAAAAAAAACTGTGAGGAAATATCTATTAAAAGAAAAACGAATAAATTGTCTCTAGAGTATTTTAAATTCAGGCTTCCCAGGTGGTGCAGTAGTAAAGAATCCACCTGCCAACACAGGAGACACAAGAGACATGGGTTTGATCCCTGGGTCAGGAAATTCCCCTGCAGGAAGGCATGGCAACTCACTCTAGTATTCTTGCCTGGAGAATCCCATGGACAGACGAGCCTCATGGGCTACAGTCCCTGGGGTCACAAAGAATCAGACACAACTGAAGCAACTTAGCCCAATGCTATAGAGCAGATTGCACTGTTCTGGAAGAAAAGCTAAATAGTTTAATTAACCTTTTTGTATGATGCGTTTAAGCGTAATATTAGAAAAAATTACTTGTATCATAGAGTGATTATGGTGTTTGAGGGCCTCCACCCAGGACATACATTTTATGTGAGCCATTTTACAGGAGCAAGTTTAAGCCTAAATATGAGATGTTTCAAACAAAATATTTTAATATAAAAATAACGTTCATCATACACATAGACAGATTTGGGTTATAACATGAACTCTCTCTGGGAAGTTCAAATTCTTTATAGCTTTTGTGAAAGATAGTATTCAGCAAAAGGGTATGCTCCTTTGCCCAGAGTAGCTACTGGAGTTGTAAGTTTGGAGGAATCAATTTATATATAGCCTTGTCAATGCCAGTTGTTGTTTTGCCAGATTAAATGGGAATTGAATAGACAATTTTTGTCTCACTAAATCAAAAGTATGTTTTATTGGTTGTAAATGACATTGAGCTACGCTTCTGCAAAGCACCTAAGTGGTTTACGACATTTGAGGAAAAAGATTCTTTTCATTGGGATTACTGGAAGTTTGTCTTCAATATAACAATTCTATTCTATGGGGTTGAGGGGGAAGATGACATTTAAAGAAACTAAAAGAGAGATGAGTTATTTTTATTTGTCCTTTGACAGCTGTGGTAGAGAGATTGAGTACTCACACATATGAGTTTCTCCTCTCTTTTTAGATTTCTGAAAGGATTAGTTTTTGTTATCTTTGCAGTGGGCTTTCCAAGGTGGCACAGTGGTAAGGAATCCACCTGCCAATGCAGGAGACACAAGAGATTTGGGTTCAATCCTGGGTCAGGAAGAACCCCTGGAGTAGGAAATGGCAACCTGCTCCAATATTCTTGCCTGGAAGTTTCCATAGACAGAGGAGTCTAGGGTCCATGGGATCATAAAAATTTGGACAACACTGAGAACACACCCATCTTTGCACTAGGTATCACTGTGCAACTGATTTTGGTTGAGGAGTTGTGACCATGGGTCACTTCCAGATTAAAGCATTTAACTGTTGATATGAATTTCCCAATACTCTTTTTCTTGTCTATGACAGTTATGGAAAAAAAAAATGTTCTAATGCTAGAAAAACCATTTGAAGGGTCATGGATCAGCAGATCGCTATTTGGAGAACAGTTGCCTGAGAGAGTTATCTGGATGCACAGGGGACTTAACATGAGGTAGAAATACACCTCTGTAATTTGGAGTCACAAGATTTCAGCACCACCTAGCATGTAGTAACAAATACCACTTTACATAGCACTTTTTGTTTCATGATATTTCCATGTAGAATCTAATGTAAAAGTATTTGTGTTTTGATATGGTATTAAATTTAATTTTCCAAAGCTTGTCAGAAGCTGAGACAAAGTTAAATAATAAAAGTGACCAACATGACTAAAGTTAGCCAAATATAGGAGTCTTACCTTGCTGCAACAATTTGGAGGGTTATAAAGATGGTGCCCGAGGGCTATTTCTACAAATATTAGGTTGGCAGCTATCTTTCTCTTAGTGAAAATCTCCTTCTCATTTAAACAGAGCTTTTGTGAGCAGTACACTTTACTATGTCAATATTCTATAGCAGCCAGCATCTCTGATTTACAGGGGTTTATAGTTGGCAGAGGGATTTGAAGAAAAACCCTGAGGGCAATGTTTGTGTGTCTTATTTCTGGAGGGCAGGAAGTAGCAAATACAGCCAAAGGAAACCCATTCCATGCCAGCAATCCTTGGGAATCTTTGCAGAATTTGATTTTTTATGTTCAAGTCACTTTTTTGTACTTTTCAAAATAGAAAATTTTGAAAAATAAATTTTCCTTTCCTGAGAATGACACATTTCTCAAAGAAGAGTTTTTTATAGAATTTTTCTTCATTTGTGAGCATTTACACTTATGATAACTTTAGGGAATTTTGGCAAATTACAAAAGCCATAAGAGAGGAATTTTAAATACTAAATTTGCTTATTACTTTGAATTATTTTGTCTGAAGAAGAAAATATTTTTGGTTGACTCTCTTAATGTCTTGTTAAAAACTTATTTGTTGGAAAGTTCTGAGGTAATGATATAACTGAGAAACTCTAATTAGCATTTTATCTGTATTCTCATCATCTTTAACTCTTGACCTTTTATCTTTACCCTTCATCAAATCTTGTTAGGTGGGAATAATAACATTCTGAAATTGACTACATAAAAGCAGGGACTATTTTTACCTTGTTTTACCTTATTTTCCTCAAATGCCTGAATGTGTGTGTTTACGTGTAGAATAGAGAAGTGGTGGTGTTTGTTTAGTCACTAAGTGGTGTCTGACTCTCTTGCAACCCCATGGACTGTACCCCACCAGACTCGACTATCCATGGGACTCTCCAGGCAAAAGACTTCTCCAGGGGATCTTCTTGACCCAGGGATTGAGCTTGAATCTTCTGCATTGCTGGTGGGTTCTTTACTGCCTGAGCCACCAGGGAAGGCCCAGGATAGAAAAGAGGAACACACATTTTTCAGTCATGTGTTAGGAAGTCAGAATATATGTCTCACAAATTGCTCATATCCTAGACCTTAGAAATTGTGAGTATATTATGTTACATGGCAAAGGGAAATCACGATTGCTCATGGAATTAAGGTTGGTAATCCATTGACCTTAAAATAGGAAAGATTATCCTAGATTTTCTGGATGGTCCAAAGGGATTCACAAAGATCCTCAACTGTAGAAATGGGTGGCAGA
Source organism: Bubalus bubalis (assembly GCF_019923935.1). NCBI lineage: Eukaryota > Metazoa > Chordata > Mammalia > Artiodactyla > Bovidae > Bubalus > Bubalus bubalis. Next base: position 166,362,021 of record NC_059158.1, read on the forward strand.
AGAGAGTCAGTGTCAAAGTGTTCTGATGTGAGAAAGACTCAACCACTTCTAACAACTCTGAAGAGAGAGGAAGGGGTCCATAACCCAAGGAATGTGAATGATCTTCAGAAGCTGAGAAAGGCAAGGAAATGAATTCACAATTGGAGGCTCCAAAAAGGAACACAGCTGCAATGACACAATGATTGTAGCATAGTGAGGCCCATGATAAATTTCTCACTTAGAGAACGGAGATAGTAAATTTGTGTTTTAAACCATATGTTTGCAGTAATTTTCTACAGACATAACACAAAACTAATATATCTGTTGTGTATTGATCATCATCTGATTTGCTGTATGATCAGAATAAAAAGACCTGAAAGCCACTATTATATAAGTCTTTGAGAAAGTACTGTAAAAATATCACAGTAATCAGCTGTTCTTAGTTTCAACCAACAACCAAAAAAAGAAAAAGAAAAGAAGACTATAAACACATTTGAATAAAAGAACATGGGAATTTTATTGGAAATGAGACTCAGTCTCCAGAATGTAAGGATTTGAGGAAACAGAATCAAATTCCTTAAAAAAAAAAAAAAAATTGAATAAGGCAGGTGTCTCCTGTACTTGGGTTTGCTTGAGTACAATTTTCCCAGGAAACTGAGAAATGAACTAGATTCTCTTGGGAAGTCCTTCTATACTCCTATCCTCCTTCTATACTCTCACACGTGTGATTGCAGAATAAATCATAACAAGCCAGTCTCTTGAAAGGTCAAGTTAAAGCCTGACACAGAGTCGGATTGGGTCACAAGCTGAGAGTGTTATTTAACACTGAGGAGATGATAAACTTGCCAAGCCAATCAGATTCTACTTTGATGTTATGCTTCTTGCTTTGCAGGTTCTGATTTATAGCAGTTTATATTTATTTTCACATGTATTTTCCTTTACTCCCACTTATGAAATTCTTGGAATTGGTATTTCTGCATCCGGCTTAAGCAACACATTAATTCAAGCTAATCTGCAAGCTTCCTCCATCACTTGTTTCCAGTTTCAGCTCCATTGTTGTATAAAGTTTCATGCTTCAACACACCAACTCTGTGTTAAGAATAACAGCCTCAGTCACCAAGACTAATAGGAGCTTCAAATGACTGGCAAACAGTCATGAAAATGACATGCACATTTTAAATTTTTTTTTGTGGAGTAGTAACATTTATCTATGCCTCCTTGGGGCCTCAGTGGTAAAGAACCCACCTGTCAAAGCCAGAGACGTGGGTTCGATTCTTGAGGTCAGGAAGATCCCTTGGAGAAGGGATCTTTTTCCAGGGATTCCAGTGGAATCCCACTCCAGTATTCTTGCCTGGGAAATCCCATAGACTAGGAGCCTGGTGGGCTCCAGTCTATGAGGTCGCAGAAGAGTGGAACATAACTTAGGGACTAAAAACAGCACTTATGTAAGTGTAGATGGGAATTTTTTTTCCAGCATAGAGGCCATTGTAGTGATTTCAAATGCTTAGGAGGGACAATGAAGACATTTTTTTTTTTTTCAAGTTACTAAAAACTGGTGGGGAAAAAAGTAAACAATGCAAAGTATCCATTTCAGTCTTAAAACCTTATTAGAATAATAAAGACCATTAAAGAACTTTGAGTAAAGTACTAACACTGTGACAAGTGTTAAGTAATGATAAATAGGATTCTCTATAAAATTTAATTATCTAGCCCTTTGAGACTGTGCTCATTGCTAAGTTAACTAATTGGAATAGATCATAAGAGGTTACTAAACACTTAATCCTGGTTTTCTTCAATGCATAATCTATTTAATTAACATTTGAAAACTTTGGACATTTGAAAAATCAAAATGGTCTCAGAATTTTTCATAACTAAAATACATATTTTGGTGTTAAAGAAATAGGAATTTGGATACTTTTAGATTTTTTTCCCTTCTGAACCAAGGTAGAGAGAAGGAACTGTAATAGAATTAGATGGAGAGTCAAAAAATTTTAAATCTTATTATTACTTTTTCCCTAAGGAGTGTTATATTGGACTAATTATTCTATTTCCTGGGCCTCAATTTCCATAAGTATAAAATGAAATATTGGAATAAATTTAGTCATTAAGGAAAAATACTGAGAAGTCTTTTGTATGGGCAACTGGGATACACAGATAAACAGAATAAGTGTGCAGAATTTATAATTTGCTATCCCTTCCTGTAAAAATAGCATTTATCTATCTGCTAGAAATCATTACAAGGTATGTTTGAGGCAGTTGAATATTGACAGTTATATGTTCTGTACCTACAAAAATTGGCATTCTAGGATTTAAAAATTTAAGTCCCTATAATAAAAAAATCAGAACTTCTTTAAGTATTCTTTAAATTTTTTAAGAGTATACAGCTAATGAAGATTTTTTAAAAGCAATTTTAACATAAAATGATCAAAATGTTTTTAGTAAAAGTCAGAGTTGAAAAAATAATTGTAAAAAATGAATTTATTAAGTAAATGCTTTAATGAACATGACTGCCAAACAACTTTTTAATATGAATTTTAGAAATATGCATGGATTTTTTAAAATTTATGAGACAAGGTTTGAAACAAAGAGAAAATTCATTTAAAAAATGTTTATCTAAAATTTTTTTTAAACTGATAGTGTAGGACAAGCCATAATTAGACCTAGATGGAAGATAAGAAGAGAGAATAGTTTTGAGTTCCCCAAATATTCAGAGTCAAAGCACTTTTTAAAATATGTGTAAAATCAACTTTATCAAAACTTTTATTCCCATTATCTCTCTTCTCCCTCAACCCACAATTTCTCTTTGTTTAGCTGTTTCATTAAACCTTTTAAAATACATATCATTTTGTATTTCCCCTGTATTACACATTCTCCCTTTTAAATCCTATTTCCTCCTTTAGACCCTTTTCTCCATCATTTTCTCTCCAATCACCTTCAGTTCAGTTCAGTCACGTCCAACTCTTTGCAACCCCATGAATCGCAGCACGCCAGGCCTCCCTGTCCATCACCAACTCCTGGAGTTCACTCACACTGACATCCATCTAGTCAGTGATGCCATCCAGCCATCTCATCCTCTGTCGTCCCCTTCTCCTCCTGCCCCCAATCCCTTCCAGCATCAGTCTTTTCCAATGAGTCAACTCTTCTCATGAGGTGGCCAAAGTACTGGAGTTTCAGCTTCAGCATCATTCCTTCCAAAGAAATCCCAGGCTGATCTCCTTCAGAATGGACTGGTTGCATCTCCTTGCAGTCCAAGGGACTCTCAAGAGTCTTCTCCAACACCACAGTTCAAAAGCATCAATTCTTCGGCACTCCCTTCTTCACAGCCCAACTCTCACATCCATACATGACCACAGGAAAAACCATAGCCTTAACTAGACGGACCTTTGTTGGCAAAGTAACGTCTCTGCTTTTGAGTATGCTATCTAGGTTGGTCATAACTTTCCTTCCAAGGAGTAAGCGTCTTTTAATTCCAAACACCTTAGTTAATTATTATTTACTAATGTTTCTGATCACCATCAAAAACTACCATTGACAAGAGAATGGGCCACTTTTCTTCTTATTATTAAGGTCTTAAAGAATCTTGATAAGATACTCATGATTCATCCTATCCCATTCTTTTTTAAAACTTTTTATTGGAGTATAGTTGATTTATAATGTTGTATTAGTTTCAAGTGTGCAGTAACTTAAATCACACACACACACACACACACACACATATATATACACACAGCCGCTCTTCTTTTGATTCTCTGCAGCACTATTTTCAACAGCCAAGACATGAAAGAACCTAAATGTCCATTGACAGAAGAATGGATAAAGAAGATGTAGTAAATGTCTTATCCCATTCTTGATAGCTCAGTTGTCACCTTTACCTCCAAGTTGTCACTATTGACTATCCGTCTTCCAAGCCGTCATCAGGCCCTGATAGTTTACATTGTAAGGAGTTCATCTCTCAATCCCATTTCATACCGCAAAGGGTTTTGTTCCAACCCCTCAGATGCTGTTGGGTCCTGCTTATTAATGTTTCCAGCGTGTATCTGGCTATAATTTTGGCTATTTCCAAATAATTAGAAACATGGGCACTAGTTGAGAAATACACTTTTACTCTTTGGCATCTTCTCTCAGTGATAACTAATATAATTGAAAGTCGCTCAGTCATGTCTGACTGCGAACCCATGGACTGTAGCCCCCCAGGCTTCTCTGTCCATGGGGAGTCTCCAGGCAAGAATACTGGAGTGGATTGCCATACCCTCTTCCAGGGCATTTTCCCAACCCAAGGACTGAACCCAGTCTCCCACTTTGCAGGCAGATTCTTTACCACCTGAGCTACCAGGGAAGCCCTTGATAACTAATATACTCCTTTTAAATTTTGGAAACTACCTACAATAAATTCTTTAGTTTGCTTTCTGGTGGCTTATATTAGTCAAGACTTTCTTCACTGAAAGTAAGAAATCCACTCAGGTTTGTAAAACCATATAAAAGGAAAAGTGTTGCCTCAACAAGGAGCTGAAAGGATGATTATCTTCAAGATTAGTTAGATCCAGAGCAGTGATGATATAATCATACTGTCTGCTCATTCTTTGCCTCACTCATAGTTTCTCAGCATTGCATCTTTTCTGTGCTGGCCTACTTATCTGCTTCCCTGTCACATAGACTAAATTTCTGCATTATAATGATTCCAAGACAATATTCTATAAACTTTTTTATCTGCAACAGAAATTTGAAGAGAGAAAATCTCCCTTGGGTTTATTCCTATCTTTTATAAAGAAAAGAAGCTATAGTTCTATGTGTGGCCCACTCTAAATAAAATACCCCAATAGTGGTAGAGCTAAAAGAGATGGAAGATTATGGTACAGTGCCTTGATTGAGGTCCCTATGGAAACTATATGAAATGGAGGAAATAGTTCCAAAAGGAGATGGGAAATCATTATTAAGAGGAAACAATTATATTTAGAAAAGTCCAAACTTCAGATTTTTCAAAATTATACAATTCTGGGGTGTGGCCTTGTAAACTCAAAACAACTATGACAGATATAGGAAAATTACAGAAAACCACTTAAATTCCAACAAATAGGAAAAGTAGGTATAGACTGCATAACTAATGTAACTAATCCTTTGCTGCTGCTGCTGCTGCTGCTAAGTTGCTTCAGTTGTGTCCGACCCTGTGCGACCCCATAGACGGCAGCCCACCAGGTTCCCCCGTCCCTGGGAGTCTCCAGGCAAGAACACTGGAGTGGGTTGCCATTGTCTTCTCCAATGCATGAAAGTGAAAAGTGAAAGTGAAGTTGCTCAGTTGTGTCCGACTCTTCGCGACCCCATGGACTGCAGCCTACCAGGCTCCTCTGTTCATGAGATTTTCCAGGCAAGAGTATTGGAGTAGGGTTCCATCGCCTTCTCCAACTAATCCTTTGAGAATGTGCCAAATTTTGATGGCTCTTAAATTAAACAGCAATTACCATAGTTTTTCCACATCACATGTGTTTAAGAATAAGTTCACATTTATTAGTGGATCAAAAGTTGTGAGTTTTATGGTTTGTTTTTTCCCTCCCAACATTTATTCCCTCTCTTCTAGTACTTAAATTCTCTTCTGGGATACCACTTTTATACAATTTTCAGTCTAAACTTTAATCCTTAACATCTCCTGCCCAAAGTGTCTCAATTAACTGAGAATGAAATTTGAAACCCTTAAAAATATCTATAGGACTTATAAAACATTGCCCCAGTGCCTCTCTAACCTCATATTCTCTTTAATCCACTTACTCTACTCCAAGTCACACTGGCCTTTTCTTATAGTCCTCAAACTTGCCGAGTACACTCTCATATCAGGATCTTTGCATGTATTTATCATCTTAATGGATAACTCACCTCCCCTTGGCACATGGCTTCACATAATTTATTCACTTAACTGTTTTCTTTTCAGGGAGTACTATATTAGTCTCTTTAAAACAAAGAAATAAAACCTTCTCTTTCCTATTAGCAACTCTTAATTTTCTTCAGAGCACTTTTTACCAACCAGCATGTTATATTTCTGTTTGTTTATTTTCTCCTTACTCATGACATGTGAGTTACTTGACAATAAAGATTTTGTTCAATGCCATGTTTCAGCACCCAGGACAGTACCTGACACATTGCTATTGTACAATAAATAAGTGTTAAGTAAATTCCTAAAGGGAGAAAGAATGGAAGAATGGTCTCATCATTCAGATACAAATGTTGACTTATGACCTAGGTTTATCTCTTCTATCATATCATCATTCCTAGCCAAAGTGATGCTTCAAGAATGGCCATGAAACCTACATCAAACAAGTGATATATACTCACAATAGATCTGTGTGTGACACTACAGGAAAAACAGCACAAATCAAAGCAATGAGACCCATGAAGAAGTCAGCCTAATCAATAGTCCAACACAGACATGATGAGAAGTATGATGACCTTAGTAATACCTCCTCTTTTTTTTCCTATGTCAGTTGAGACTGGTTTTCTTTTTCTTAAAATTGAAATAATTCTGAAGTCCTTGATATTTTTTTCCAAAAGAAATATAGTGTCTGTATCACAATTATCAACTATAATGTAATTGTATATATAAATATAATAATTAAGTATCAATAATTAATGAGAATTTCAATTTTTGATAGTATAGTTTGTTACAAATTTTATATAGTTTGCTAATCTGGAAAAGGATAAAAAGTACTGTTTTTAGTATATATGAATTCCAGTCATTTTAGCATGACTAACTTATTAAGAGCATCTAGTGATAGGTTGAGTTATTAGTAATGACTTGAAAATATCAGATCATATCAAAATGTGGCTAAATAAAAGATACCCTTGCTTATATTTCCCTCTCAACAACAACAATTTGGCATCTATCCATTGACAAAACACCTTTATGGGAGCTGTGAAATCCAGCATCAAATGTCAATGGATCCAGAAAGACTCATTCCCATCCATGCATTGAATAATTGTTTTGACTATGGCCCCAGCAGTGGACTGTAAATCAGCTCTGACCTCTCTTGGCCACAGTCTGGAAGCCCCAGAGAAACATTATCTAAAACAACCATGACAGATGTTAGAGCAGTTGTGGAAGTTCAGATTTTTTGAGACAAGTGTCTGGCACAATGTTGAAGGAAATAGAGATGAGTTTGGACACATGGAAGAGGGTAAGAGGCACATATTTGCTTTACCCATATTGTGCCTCTCACTGGACAGCACAGCTCAGTGCCAAGAAGCCCTCTTGGTTCACGATTTCTCTTGAGAGGGAAAGTGAGAAAGTATGAGTGAGTGTCTAGCTTCCTCAGCTGTGTGGGAGGTTTCCAAAGAGGCTTATTTATCTCTCACCTCATTCAGAGTACCAAGTAATGTGCTGCATGACTGGGGAGCAGGAGGAAGCTGGGAGAGTGGCAAATAGGATTCTCAGAGGATATTAAAGGGAAAAAGATCCACTAATTGCATTGCAGATTCAATCAGGAAGTCCATCCATGAGTCACTTGGGATGCCTGGCATGTAGATCTGTTTACTGTCCCGTGGGCGCTTTCAGTGCTCTGCATAACTCATCCACACCCTCACACCCCAACCTGTAGCTGGCTTCCTTTGGCTCCCAGTGGTGATGAGAGTGACCTTTGACAGACAAATAGTGAACATGCATAGAAAGTCAGTCTGCTTCTGCAGGTCAAGGAAAGAGCACACATTTCAATATTAGTCCACACTTAGAAACACAAAAGAGAGGCTGTCAGGACCCATCCAGGTACATTGCCAGGATGAAGAGAAGCCACACAAGCTTAAGAATTCTACCACAGGAGGGAGCAAGATGCATGGGGCAAGCACATGGTATAAGGACTGAGAAAGTTTCAGAATCCCTAGTAAGGCTTATGGAAAGTATTTCCCCCCCCAAAGTTAGTTAGTAAAGACTGGAAGAGATGATTGCTATTTGAAATGTGATGACCACCAGACAAAATTTGAATCAACACTGAAAATCTAGAAAACATAAATACCACTATGGGATGACACTAATCATTCAAAAGACGTGGAGATAAGTGGTATACCTGATAAAGAATTCTAAATAGCTGTTTTAAGGAAGCTTGATGAGCTACAAAAAAACACAGACAATTCAGAGAAATCATGAAAACAATACAGTAAAAAGAAAGAGAAATATTAAAAAAAGAAATCATTAAAAAGAGCAAAATGGTTATAAAGAAGCTTTGTGCAAGCCTTATGGTAATCATAAAACAAAAACCTGCAGTAGATACACAAAAATAAAGGGAAAGAATCAAAGCATACTTTGACTTATGAAATCAAAGCATGACTTATGAAAACTCAACATTTCATGAAGAAAAACAGCAAGAGAGGAAAAAAGGACAAGGGGACTGTAACATATCCAGGGACAATTAAATGACCTTGATAAGTCCTTACCTATCAATATTTACTGTAAATTTAGATGACTTGAATTTTCTAATGAAAAGACAGAATGGCTGAATGGAAAAAAACAAATGAACAGCAGCAAAAACAACAACAAGACGTAGCTAGCCATATGCTGTTTATAAGAGACTCACTTCAACTTTAAAGACACATATAAGTGCAAGGTGAAGGGATGGAAAAAGATACTTCATACAAGTATAAACCAAAAGAGACAGGGATATCTATAGACCCAATGGATAAAATAGACTTTAACTCAAATTTGTAACAGGAGACTAAGCTTATTATACGATGATCAAAGGGTAAATTCATCAACAACATATCCAACATCAGAAATTTTAAAAGTATTAAGGAAATACTGACATATCTGAAGGGAGAAATAGAAAACAATACAACAATACAGTAATAGTAGAGGACTTCAATACCCCACTTTCAACTATATATAGATTATCCAGGCAGTAAATCAATTAAGAAACTTTAAACTTGTACTATACTTTAGAGGAACTGAACCTAACAGGCACATACAGAACATTCCATCCAACAACAGAAGAATACACATTATTCCTCAGTGAACTTGGAAAATTCTCCAGGATAGATCATATGACAAGTCACAAAACAAATCCTAGCAAATATAAGAAGGCTGAGATCACACCATATATCTTTTCTGACCACAGTAATTTAAAACTAAAAACAAGTAACAGGAGGAACACTTGAAAATTCACAAATGTGTGAAGTAATTAATGAATTTTTAAAAAAATCTAAAAAGAAAAAATTTCAAAATCATGAAAAAGGGAAAATGGAAATACAGCATATTAAAACTTATGGGACAAAGCAAAAGCAGTTCTAAAGCAGAAACTTGTGATAAATGTCTACAGTAAGAAAAAAAAAAAGTTCTCAAGTAAACAACTTAACTTTACATCTCCAGTATTGTGAACAGAAGAGCAATTGGAAACCAAAGTTAGAAGAAAAAAGGGAATAAAGATTACAGCTGAAATAGATAAGAATCAATCAATAAGTAAATAAAATAGAAAGATAAAAAAACTAAGACCTGTTTTTTAAAAAGGTAAAAGGTGAATAAAATTGACTAAATGAAGGAAAAAAAGAGAAAAGATTCAAGTAAATCAGAAAGAAGAAGATATTACAATGCAAACTACAGAAATAAATACAAAGGCTCATAAGTTACTATTATGAACACTAGTGTGTTGAATAATTTAGAAGAAATGAATAAATTCCTAAAAAACACAGCCTATCAAGACTGAATCATGAAGAAATAAAAGAAATATATAAGCAGGCCAATAATAAATGAGGGGATTGAATCAATAATGAAAAGCATCTCAACAAACAAAAGTCCAGGACGAGATTAGTTTCACTGGTGAATTGGATCAAAGTTCAAAGAAGAATTAATGCCAATAGTTCTTAAACATTTCTAAAAAGAGTTTAAGAAGAAATACCTCCAAACTCATTTTACAAGTCTAGCATTACCCTCATAACAAAGCAATATGAGGACACTACAGGAAAAGAAAACTATAGGCCAATATCCTTGATGAAAATAGATGCAGAATTTCTCAACCACCTATTAGTATGCTGAGTTCAACAGTATGTTAAAAGGATCATACACCAAGATCAAGTGAGATTTATGCCTGTGATACAAGGAAGTTTCAACATATATAAATCAATAAAAATGATATATACATTAAGAGAAAGATAAAAATTATGTGATTTCCTGATTTCTTTTTAGATGCAGAAAGAGCATTTGACAAAATAAAATATCCACTCATGATGAAAACACTCAAAAAATTGGATATAGAAGGAACATACTTCAACATAATACAGATCAAATATGGTAAGCCCACAGATAATACCATACTCAACATGAAAGTCTGAAAAGTTTTCCAGTAAGATTAGTTATAAGACAAGAGTGACACTCTTGTCATCCCAATCCCAAAGAAAGGCAATGCCAAAGAAGGCTCAAACTACTGCACAATTGCACTCATCTCACATGCTAGTAAAGTAACGCTCAAAATTCTCCAAGCCAGGCTTCAGCAATATGTGAACCATGAACTTCCAGATGTTCAAGCTGGTTTTAGAAAAGGCAGAGGAACCAGAGATCAAATTGCCAACATCTGCTGGATCATGGAAAAAGCAAAAGAGTTCCAGGAAAACATCTATTTCTGCTTTATTGACTATGCCAAAGCCTTTGACTGTGTGGATCACAATAAACTGTGGAAAATTCTGAAAGAGATGGGAATACCAGACCACCTGACCTGCCTCTTGAGAAATCTGTATGCAGATCAGAAAGCAGCAGTTAGAACTGGACATGGAACAACAGACTGGTTCCAAATAGGAAAAGGAGTACGTCAAGGCTGTATATATTGTCACCCTGCTTATTTAACTTATATGCAGAGTACATCATGAGAAACGCTGGGCTGGAAGAAGCACGAGCTGGTATCAAGATTGCCAGGAGAAATATCAATAACCTCAGATATACAGATGACACCACCCTTGTGGCAGAAAGTGAAGAGGAACTAAAAGGCCTCTTGATGAAAGTGAAAGAGGAGAGTGAAAAAGTTGGCATAAAGCTCAACATTCAGAAAACGAAGATCATGGCATCTGGTCCCATCACTTCATGGGAAATAGATGGAGAAACAATGGAAACAAAGTCAGACTTTATTTTGGGGGGCTCCAAAATCACTGCAGATGGTGACTGCAGCCATGAAATTACAAGACGCTTACTCCTTGGAAGGAAAGTTATGACCAACCTAGATAGCATATTGAAAAGCAGAGACATTACTTTGCCAAAAAAGGTCCGTCTAGTCAAGGCTGTGGTTTTTCCAGTGGTCATCTGTGGATGTGAGAGTTGGACTGTGAAGAAAGCTGAGAACCAAAGAATTGATGCTTTTGAACTGAGGTGTTGGAGAAGACTCTTGAGAGTCCCTTGGACTGCAAGGAGATCCAACCAGTCCATTCTGAAGGAGATCAGCCCTGGGATTTCTTTGGAAGGAATGATGCTGAAGCTGAAACTCCAGTACTTTGGCCACCTCATGCGAAGAGTTGACTCATTGGAAAAGACTCTGATGCTGGGAGGGATTGGGGGCAGGAGGAGAAGGGGACGACAGAGGATGAGATGGCTGGATGGCATCACTGACTTGATGGATGTGAGTCTGAGTGAACTCCGGGAGTTGGTGATGGACAGGGAGGCCTGGCGTGCTGCAATTCATGGGGTCACAAAGAGTCGGACACGACTGAGTGACTGAACTGAACTGAACTGAATAGCATAGTATACTAAATACAGAAAATTCTAAAGATTCCACCTCCCCCCCAAAACTGTTAGAACCAATGAACGAATTCAGTAAAGTTACAGAGTGTAAAATCTGCATACAAAAATTAATTGCATTTCTCTACACTAATCATGAAATACCTGAAAAAGGAATTTTAAAATTCCCATTCACAATAGCATTAAAACCAATAAAATACATAGAAATAAATTTAATTCAAGAGCTAAAAGATCCACACATTGAAACTACAGACTTTGATAAAAGAAATTGAAGAAGACCCAAATAAATGAAAAACTATCCCCTCTTCACGGATCAGAAGAATTAATATTTTTAAAATGTCCGTGCCACTCAAGGTCATTTATAGATTCAATGCAATAACTATCAAAATTCCAATGGCAATTTTCACAGGAAAAAAGAATCCTAAAATGGGTATGAAATCACAAAGATCCTGAATATACAAAATAATTCTGACAAAGAACAAAGTTGGAGGCAGTACACTTTAAACTATATTACAAAGCTACAGTAAGCTAAACAATGTTACCAGCATTCAGTTGAGTTCAGTCCCTCAGTCATGTCTGACTCTTTATGACCCCATGGACTGCAGCACATCCCAATGAAATAAATTAGAAGCCCCCAAATAAACCTTAATGTGTATGGTTAACTAACATTTGGCAAGAGAGTTAAGAGTACTCAATGCAGAAAAGATTGTCTCTTCAATAAATAATGTTGCTAACCTGGATAATCATTTGCATAAATATGAAACTGGACACTTAACTTATGAATTAAAAAAAAAAAATGGATTAAAGACTAAACATAAGACCCGAAAATTTAAACCTCTTAAAAGAAAACATAAGGAAAAAACCTCCTTTAATTTGGTTTTGGCAATGTGGTTTTGTATATGACACCAAAGGCACAAACAACAAAAGTAAAAAATCAGTAAGTGGAAATGTGCTGTGCTGTCCTTAGTCTCTTAGTTGTGTCCAACTCTTTGCAACCCTGTGAACTGTAGCCCACCAGGCACCTCTGTCCATGGGGAGTCTCCAGGCAAGAATATTGGAGTGGGTTGCCATGGCCTCCTCCACGTGATCTTCCCAACCCAGGGATTGAACCCAGGTCTCCCATACTGCAGGTGAATTCTTTACCATCTGCGCCAACAGGCAAGCCCAAGAATACTGGAATGGGTAGCCTACCCCTTCTCCTATCCCTTTTCCATGTGAACTTCCTGACCCAGGAACCAAACTGGGATCTCCTGCATTGCAGGCAGATTCTTTACCAACTGAGCTACCAGGGAACCCAAGTGGGACTACATCAAACTAAATATCTTCTGCATAGAAAAAGAAGCAATTGATAAAATTAACAGGCAATTTAAAGAATGTGGACAATATTCGCAAACCATATATCTGATAGGGGTTAATATCACAAATTATAAAGAACTCATAAAAATTAATAGCAAAAAATTTGATTTAAAAATAGGCATAGGAATTACTTAGACATTATTCTGAAAATAAATGGCCAGCAAGTGCATGAAATGGTGTTCAACATCACTAAGCATCAGGGAAATTCCAATCAAAACCATGATGGGTTAACACCCTGCAGTTGTCAGAATGGCTAGTATCAAAGAGACAAACGATGGAGAGGGATAAATTGGGAAACTGAGATTGACATACACACACACACAACTATATATATATATATCTGTGTGTATATATATATATATATATATTACAGTACAGTACTATATAGTACAAAAACTCTATTATATACATATAATATGTAATATACTTTATATATAAATATATATGTTTATAAAATATATATTATATGTATATAAAAACTCTCTCTCTCTACATATATATAGTATAGTACAGTACTGTATAGTACAAAAACTCTATTCAATACTTGGTAATGACCTATATGGGGATATAATCTAAAAAAGTGAATGTATGTATATATATAAATCCCTGCACTTGTCAAAATGGCTAGCATCAAACAGACAAGAGATGGAGAGGGATAGATTGGGAAACTGAGACTGACATACACCCTACTATATATATATCAGATCAGATCAGTCGCTCAGTCATGTCGGACTCTTTGCGACCCCATGAATCGCAGCACGCCAGGCCTCCCTGTCCATCACCAACTCCCGGAGTTCACTCAGACTCAGGTCCATCTAGTCAGTGATGCCATCCAGCCATCTCATCCTCTGTCGTCCCCTTCTCCTCCTGCCCCCAATCCCTCCTAGCATCAGAGTCTTTTCCAATGAGTCAACTCTTCGCATGAGGTGGCCAAAGTACTGGAGTTTCAGCTTTAGCATCATTCCTTCCAAGGAAATCCCAGGGCTGATCTCCTTCAGAATGGATTGGTTGGATCTCCTTGCAGTCCAAGGGACTCTCAAGAGTCTTCTCCAACACCTCAGTTCAAAAGCATCAATTCTTCGGTGCTCAGCCTTCTTCACAGTCCAACTCTCACATCCATACATGACCACAGGAAAAACTATGTATATATATGATAACCAATAAGAACCTACTGTATAGCACAAAAACTCTATTCAATACTTGGTAATGACCTATATGGGGATATAATCTAAAAAAGTGAATGTATGTATATATATAAATGATTCAGTTTGTTGTACAGGAGAATATTCACAACATTGTGAATCAACTATACTCCAACAAAAGAAAAAAAAGAGAGATAATAAGTGTTGGTGAAGATGTGGAGAAAAGAGAACTCATGTGCACTGTTGTCAGGACTAAAAATTGGTAAATACACTGTAGAAAACAGCATAGAATGTTCTCAGAAAACTGAAAATAGAATTACTATATGATGCAGAAATCTCACTTCTGGGTATGTATTTGAAGAAAATGAAACAGAATCTCAAAGGGATATCTACACCTGCATGTTAATTGCAGTGTTATTCACAATAGCCTAAATGTGCAACTTAAGCATTCATATATGGGTGAATGCATAAAGAATATATGATACATATATAACATAAAATGATTATATATTTAAATGAAATATTCAGTCACAAGAAAAAAGGAAAATCTTGCCATTTGTGGTAGATGAAAGTTGAGCACATTATGCTAAGTAAAATAAGGCAGTTAGATACAGAAAAGTGAATATTGCATGACATCACTTATATGTGTATCTAAAAAAGCAGAATTCACCAGAAACAGAGAGGAGAATACTGGTTTTCAGGCACTAGCAGTGGGGGAAATGGGGAGATCCATTCAAAGATACCAAGTTATAAAATGAATAAGTGCTAGAGATGTAATGTACAACATGATAACGGTAGTTAACAATACTCCATTGTACATTTTGAAAGTGGCTAAGAGAATGATTCTGAAATCTCATCACAAAAGAGATGATTATAGTGGGAGATGATGGAGCTGTTAACATACTCTACTGTGGTAATAATTTCCCAATATACAAGAGCAACTATTCAAAAAAAAGAAAAGAAAAATGAACTTTATTGTCACCATTTTGTCAATTAAACTTGTAGCTAATAATTTAATTCATTGCTAATAAATCCAGAGAATCTTAGATGCAGAGGATCTAAGATGGAGAGGATCCGCACCCCTTTATTTTACAGATTAGGACACTAAGATCAGGGAAATGTAATAATCCAGGTAGTAAATTAAAAGTCATACATGGTTCATTTTATATAAGCCTTATCAAAAGCCTAGTTGAATTTTAGTATTTACATATTCACAAATAGAAATGTAGCTGTGAAATTGAAACCAAATTATGAGTCAGTGGTGACTAAAAATTTCATAACAGGTGCAGCCCTTAAATTTATCTTGTCTTGCATTCCAAATGATGCACCAAGTGAGGAACCTGACTGTATTAAATGAACACATCTTAATACAAGAGACTGCAAATACTCATATAAAAGGTCAACATTAATACCAAAAGATCAGTAGTATGAATACAGTTAAGACGTTTTAACCTAAATGACAATAATATCATACTATTATAATAAAGACAAGTCTTATTAAGACTTAACAATATAAGAATTATTCATTTGTTTAGCTCATTTCAGTGTTTAAAATGTGACCTAATCTTTACCATTAGTATCTATTCAAGTGATCTTTCAGCTGCAGGATTATATCACAGACTCAAACGAGGCTGCAAATGACTAACCCAGTGTATACAAATTTAGACCACAAATTAGTATCTCAGTTAACTCAGGAGATCTTGTTTAAGAATGAGGCAAACAATGAAGAAAGAAGAGTGATCTGAGGTATGGAGGAGAATATATTACATGAGTCACAAAATTTCCTTTTTACTTAAATAATTTTGAGTTGAATTTTTGTTACTGGCAACCCAATAAAGGGCTCAACAGGTGGCTCAGTGGTAAAGAATCCATCTACAAAACTACAAAATAGCTCTGAAGCAGTGGTGTTACAATATGTAGATATTTTGCTCTGTGCTGAGACAGAGGAAGCTTGTTCGCAAGCCTCAGAAGATTTCTTAAACTTTCTGGCAGGTTGTGGTTACAAGGCATCAGGAGAAAAGGCTCAGCTTTGTCAACAATTGGTTAGATATCTGGGCCTAATCATATCAGAAGGGACTAGGGCCATAGGCCCTGAGAGAATTAAACCTATACTAAATCACCCCCTACCTATGACTTTAAGACAATTGAGAGGATTTTTGGGAATCACAGGTTACTGTCGCATTTGGATTCCGGGTTATGGGGAACTTGCCCAGCCTTTATATAAACTTATAGCTGAAACTCAGCAGGCCCAAACCGACAAACTGGTTTGGTCTCCAGAAACTCAAAAGGCTTTTAAGATTCTTCAGGCTGCTCTCCTGCAAGCTCCAGCTCTGAGCTTGCCCACAGGGTCAGAATTTAATTTGTTTGTCACTGAAAGAAAAGGTGTGGCATTGGGAGTTTTGAAACAACCCCGAGGGCCTCACCAGCAACCTATTGCTTATCTAAGCAGAGAATTAGATGTAGTTTCACGTGGGTGGCCCCACTGCCTAAGAGTAATTGGGGCAGCGGCTTTATTAGCACCTGAAGCTTTAAAAATAATTAATGGACGAAACCTTACTGTCCTGACTTCTCATGATGTGAGTGGAATCTTAACTTCTAAGGTTAATATTTGGATGACAGACAGTAGGCTTCTTAAGTGTCAGTCATTGTTGTTAGAAGGACCAGTAACTAAGCTTAAAGTTTGTGGAAATTTAAATCCTGCCACTTTCCTTCCTGAGAAGGAAAATGAAACACCTGATCACGATTGTTCTCAATTCCTAACTTTAAACTATGCAGCTCGGGAGGATCTAAAGGATACCCCATTAGACAATCCTGACATGGAAATATTTACAGATGGCAGTTCTTTTGTTCAGGATGGGAAGCGTAAAGCAGGTTACGCCATGGGGACTGCTGAACAGGTTTTGGAAGCAAAATCTCTCCCCCAGGGAACCAGTGCTCAGTTAGCAGAGCTTGTGGCTCTGACCCGAGCTCTAGAGTTAAGCAAAGGGCAGCGGATGGGCCTGATAATCTATGTGAGTCTTCTTCTGCTGACTCCAAATATCCTGAGTCTGCCGTTTGATCCTCAAGACAATGTCTTCCTGTCCTGGGCTCACTCCTATGCTGCATTCCACAATCGGTCTAACTGCTGGGTCTGCGGAGCGCTCCCCTCTTCATCAGTGGAAGGCTTCCCATGGTGGGCATCCCCACTTCAAGGAAAAGACTTTCTCCAAGTCTGTGAATACCTTTGACAACAATCACATGCGATGCCTCTTCTTCATCTGATGACATTTACCAACCCTAAAATGGACTGGTGCAACACTTTGTACTTTAACTATGAATATAATGTGACTTTTAATTTTGATTACATATATACCTGATATGAGCACAAATGTTACTCATTTTACTAAACACATGAACAAGATGATTAGGGCCATGGATACTCCTGAAGCCTCAGTTGCCTCATGCTGGGAGACGTTAACTAGTTCCCCATAGTGGACAACTATCTTAATTACAATAATTCTAATTGTTTTGTTCT
Source organism: Bubalus bubalis (assembly GCF_019923935.1). Taxonomy (NCBI): domain Eukaryota; kingdom Metazoa; phylum Chordata; class Mammalia; order Artiodactyla; family Bovidae; genus Bubalus; species Bubalus bubalis. Next base: position 166,379,698 of record NC_059158.1, read on the forward strand.
TGCTGTTTGCTCCCTGCATCTGTAATTGTATAACTGGATTTGTTTCTAGCCGCATGAAAGCTTTTAAGTTACAAATGGTTGCCAAATTCCTGCTACTGCTGTAGCTTCCTCCAACTACTATTTGGGGCCCCTGGATCAGATATCCTCAATATGAGGATTAGGAGAATATGTTGCCTCACCAGTTTAGGGACAATGCCCCTTGTCAGCTCAGAAGCAGTTATGGAACAAGAATGACGCCCCTTTTCCCTAGGCAACATAATTCTCCTAAAAGAAAAGGGGGGAATGAGAGAGTCATTTCCTAGGCAGGTTGATAGGGAGTCTAGGGGTCCCCAAGGAGAGAGGGGTCTGGAATTCTCAAGGAGGAAGAAAGGACAAACTTTTTTTCTTTCCCCACATTCCTTAGGATTATAACAATAATGTATCCTGCCTAAGGACAGTCTCTGGATTACACCTTCTGTTATCTTAAAATGTAAATTATGGGAGTAGGTCTGATGAGGTCTTTACAACCTCCAGACATTCTTTGGATTATATAACTTCATTGTTAACACTAGCAAGCGGGTACTCTCTCTGCCCCCTTGTGATGCCTATGTCAGAAGCCTTCTCTATCTCCTTTATACTTTAATAAAACTTTATTACATAAAAAAAAAAAAGAATCCACCTGCCAATTCAGGAGACGCAGGAGATGCAGGCTTGATCCCTGGGTCTGAAAGACCCCCTGGAGGAGGAAATGGAAACCCACTCTAATATTCTTGCTGGCATTTCCCATGGACAGAGGAGCCTGGTGGGCTGCAGTCATGGGGTCACAAAGAGTTGGACAAAATTAGGCACAACCAAAAAGATTTTATTAGCACAGGACAGTGCCTACATGAAATGAAGAATAAATATATATAATTTACTTCTTTCTAAAAGACTACATTACCTTCAGAAAAATGTAACCAGATTGCATGAAGTAAAAAATAATATGATGGTAGAATATAGAATTAATTACTGAATCAATAGTTTGTAAATCACATTGTGCTCATTTATATATGCCACACTCATTAGAAACAGGATCTTATGTGCTCTAATACATAGGACACTTGACAAGTTATATAATCTTTTTACAGTTTTCCATCAATGAAAAGGGATATGTGATTGTATCTCTTACAAAATTTCTCAAACATTAAATTAATAGTATATACAAAGCATAAGACACAATGTTGCCAAATAATTATTTCTCAATATTAACTATGATTATAATTGGCACTCTCATTATTATCATCATTTTGGTAGGCAGCTTGTAACAAGGATCTCAATGATTCCGCATCTTAGTATTTATTAAGCCTTTGTATAATCCCTTCCTCTTGAGTATTGGCTGTATCTATCTGCCTGCTTCTAATAGATAGAATACAGGCAAAGTGATGAAATATGATAGGATAAGCAAGACCATGAGTTCTAGTTTGCTAGCGCTTTCTCTCTTGCTGTTAATCTCTCTTGCTCTTCTACTTGCTTGCTCTGAAGGAATGACCTATGAGGCCTTAAGATGTTCTATGGCGAGGCCTGGTGGTAAGGAAATGTTAAAGCCTCTGACCAAACAGAGGCTCCATGAGAAAGTATATTCAAAAATTATGTAGGTAAGCTTGGAAGCAGATCTCCAATCAAGCCTTCAGTTAAAAGACAGCCTTGGTTGATATATTGATTGTGCATTGTGATCTGTAGCAACTATGATATAATAAATGTCTATTGTTTTTTAAATCATTGTATGTCATGTAATCTGTTATGCAGCAATATAGATAACTAAGAGAGTCACCATTGCCACCATGATACTCAAGAGATACTCAGGAATAATACCATATGCTATGAATGCCTTTGGAGGAGTAGGAACTTTGAAAGATTAAGATAAGATTGGGATAGGTATAAGAGGTGATTTGAAAGTGTGAGGTCATTTAAGGAGACAGAAAAACATGGGCTAAAGCATCAAAAACAGAATACTGGATATTTAAAAAGCATTATTGTTAGTTGTTCAGTCGTGTCTGCCTTTTTGCGACCCCATGGACTGTAGCCTGCCAGGCTCCTCTGTCCATGGGATTCTCCAGGGAAGAATACTGGAGTGGGTTGTCATGTACTCCTCCAGGGGATCTTCCCCATCTGGGGATTGAACCCCCATCTCCTGCATTGCATGCAGATTCTTTACCATCTGAGGCATCGGGGATGCCTAAGAAGCATTAGTGAAAGTGAAAGTCACTAGGTCGGGTCGACTGTTTATGATTCCATGGACTATACAGTCCATGGAATTCTCCAGGCCGAAATACTAGCGTGGGTAGCTGTTCCCAACCCTCAGATAGAACCCAGGTCTCCTGCATTACAGACAGATGCTTTACCAGCTGAGCCACAAAGGAAGCCCAAGAAGCATTAAGATAAGCTCAAATATGACTAAGATGGGAATTTGTAAGTTTGTAAGTTTGATGGAGGAAAAAAACAAGTTCACTCAAGTGCAGGCTTTTGCATCGGACTTATTAGATACTTGATAGCGAAATAAGTGACATGGTGGTAAGAAAAAAAAGTGTTTATAGAAAGTTTTTGAGTGGACATCTTCACCATTGATTACAGAGAGAAGAAACTGTTGTCATGGAGGTCAGCTCTTATCCATGTATGAGGACACGTGAACACAAATTAAAGGGAGAGCAGTAGGGATGGAAGATACCCAGTGACAAAGCATGGTTTTCCCAAATGGCCACTGGTGACCAGACTGTGCCCAGATTGTCAGATCGTTAAGGATGTCAATATACAATTATCATTCCTTCTACTCTCCTCACTTGGAAGTTACTAAACTATGAATTCTTTATTCATTAACTCTTCGACTGCTGTCCATCTATGCAACTATTGTCCATATGTAGCTAAAACAGCTATAAATCTATAAGGACGAATAGGGTTGATAGGGTCATAGGCCAAGAACAGTATTCAGAGAGGCGAAATCATGAAGATGGATTCCAAACACTCATTTTTTTTTCAACCTAAGGATATCCCATTTGATTCCCAAAATTGTCTCATAAATCTATCAGAATGAGATAAATACAAATTACTGTATTTGAGAATGAGTCCACTATTTTTTGTTTATGTTGAACAACACAGTGCTAAATTCTGAGTAAACAACAACAAAAAAACCCCAAAAGTTACACACACAAAATTGCTGCCCCAATGAACCTTTCAATCTGAGTTTAAAAAGTAAAAATGCTTAACTAGCCATTCATAAAAGTAATGAAGGGTCATTAAATTATAGAGGTACTCTTAATGTGTAGCACAATATGAGAGTGATTTAGCAGAGTCAACATTTAATGAAATATTGATTTATATGTAGAAACCCTATTACTAACAATTTAAAATAGAATTTAAGTATTTGACAAAATTTTTCTAGGGCAGTCACTTTTCTTCTTCACCTGTTTCTTGTTTGTAATTTTATTGTTTGCCATCTGTCTTGTACCTTTTTTTGTACTAGAAGCTATTTTGACATTCTGTAAAAAAATGAACAAATTATTATTTAAACGTAATTAAAAACACATGGAAAAATCATTGATAGCAGTGTGACAATGAAAGAGAAACTTCTGTAAGCAAGTAAACTGTTTACATGATATTCTTAATAAAAGCAAAATCAAATAAAATTTGGGATTAATATCCATGTGAGAGGTCATTTAGATGAGAGAACAGTCAGGCCTTTTCAGTTTGTACCTTAGTTTTTTCAAGTAAATTTCTCATGCATATACACACACTTACAGAAAAGTACATAAATCATAAGTGTAGAGCTCAATAAATTTTTTATAAATTGAACCCAACTGCTCAGCCAAAACCCAGATCAAAAAACAAAATATTGCTGGCACCCCATAAAGACCCTTAATATGTCTCCAAGGCACTTCTGCCCTTCTGAAGGATAAACACCCTATTCATTTCTCAAATCATAAATAACATATGCCTATTAGGTAAACAGTAATTAATGTTTACTTAAATGTTTTCAATTTTCATCCTTGTTTGATGGTGCAGTCATCCATTCTCATTTATGTAATGGTATTCAGTTCAGTTCAGTCAGTTGTGTCAGACTTTTTGTACCCCATGACCGCAGCATGCCTGCTTCCCTGTCCATCACCAGTTCCCGGAGTCCACCCAAACTCATGTCCATCGAGTCGGTGATGCCATCCAACCATCTCATCCCCTGTCGTCCACTTCTCCCGCCCTCAATCTTTCCCAGCATCACGATCTTTTCAACTGAGTCAGCTCTTCACATCAGGTGGCCAAAGTATTGGAGTTTCAGCTTCAGCATCAGTCCTTCCAGTGAACACCCAGGACTGACCTCCTTTAGGATGGACTGGTTGGATCTCCTTGCAGTCCAAAAGTCTTCTCCAACACCACAGTTCAAAAGCATCAATGCTTCGGCACTCAGCTTTCTTCATAGTTCAACTCTCACATTCATACATGATCACTGGAAAAACCATAGCCTTGACAAGACAGACCATTGTTTGCAAAGTAATGTCTCTGCTTTTCAATATGCTGTCTAGGCTGGTCATAACTTTCCTTCCAGGAGTAAGCGTCTTTTAATTTCATGGCTGCAATCACCATCTGTGGCAATCCTGGAGCCCAGAAAATAAAGTCAGCCACTATTTCCACTGTTTCCCCATCTATTTCCCATGAAGTGATGGAACTGGATGCCATGATCTTAGTTTTCTGAATGTTGAGCTTTAAGACAACTTTTTGACTCTCCTCTTTCACTTTCATCAAGAGGCTCTTTAGTTCTTCACTTTCTGCCATAAGGGTGGTGTCATCTGCATATCTGAGGTTACTGATATTTCTCCCAGCAATCTTGATTCCAGCTTATGCTTCCTCCAGCCCAGCGTTTCTCATGATGTACTCTGCATATAAGTTAAATAAGCAGAGTGACAACATACAACCATTATATGTTCCTTTTCCTATTTGGAACAGTCTCTTTTTCCAAGTCCTGTTCTAATCATTGCTTCCTGACCTGCATACAAGTTTCTCAAGAGGCAGGTCAGGTGGTGTGGTATTCCCATCTCTTTCTGGATTTTTCGCAGTTTATTGTGATCCATACACCCAAAGGCTTTGGCATAGTCAATAGAGCAGAAATAGATGTTTCTCTGGAACTTTCTTGCTTTTTCGATGATCCAGTGGATATTGGCAAGTTGATCTCTAGTTCCTCTGCCTTTTCTAAAAGCAGCTTGAATATCTGGAAGTTCACATTTCACGTATTGCTGAAGCCTGGCTTGGGGAATTTTAAGCATTACTTTACTAGCGTGTGAGATGAGTGCAATTGTGTGGTAGTTTGAGCATTCTTTGGCTTTGCCTTTCTTTGGGATTGGAATGAAAACTGACCTTTTCCAGTCCTGTGGCCACTGCTGAGTTTTCCAAATTTGCTGGCATATTGAGTGCAGCACTTTCGCAGCATCATCTTTCAGGATTTGAAATAGCTCCACTGGAATTCCATCACCTCCACTAGCTTTATTTGTAGTGATGCTTCCTAAGGCCCACTTGACTTCACATTCCAAGATGTCTGGCTCTAGGTGAGTGATCACACCACTGTGATTATCTGGGGTGAAGATCTTTTTTGTACAGATCTCTTGTGTATTCTTTCCACCTCTTCTTAATATCTTCTGCTTCTGTTAGGTCCATACCATTTCTGTCCTTTATTGAGCCCATCTTTGCATGAAATGTTCCCTTGGTATTTCTAATTTTCTTGAAGAGATCTCTAGTCTTTCCCATTCTATTGTTTTCCTCTATTTCTTTGCATTGATCACTGAGAAAGGCTTTCTTATCTCCTTTTGCTATTCTTTGGAACTCTGCATTAAAATGGGTATATCTTTCCTTTTCTCCTTTGCTTTTCTCTTCCCTTCTTTTCACAGCTATTTGTATGGACTCCTCAGACAGCCTTTTGCTTTTTTGCATTTCTTTTTCTTGGGGATGATCTTGATCCCTGTCTCCTGTACATTGTCATGAACCTCCATCCATAGTTCATCAGGCACTCTGTCTATCAGATCTAGTCCCTTAAATCTATTTCTCACTTCCACTGTATAGTCATAAGGGATTTTATTTAGATCATACCTGAATGGTCTAGTGGTTTTCTCCACTTTCTTCAATTTCAGTCTGAAATTGGCAATAAGGATTCCATGATCTGAGCCACAGTCAGCTCCTGGTCCTGTTTTTGTTGACTGTATAGAGCTTCTTCATCTTTGACTGCAAAGAATATAATCAATCTGATTTCAGTGTTGACCATCTGGTGATGTCCATGTGTAGAGTCTTCTCTTGTGTTGTTGGAAGAGGGTATTTGCTATGACCAGTGCATTCTCTTGGCAGAACTCTATTAGCCTTTGCCCTGCTTCATTCTGTACTCCCAGGCCAAATTTGCTTGTTACTCCAGGTGTTTCTTGACTTCCTACTTCTGCATTCCAGTCCCCTATAATAAAAGGATAACTTTTTTTGGGTGTTAGTTCTAGAAGGTCTTGTAGGTCTTCATAGAGCTGTTCAACTTCAGCTTCTTTAGCAGTACTGGTCAGGGTATAGACTTGGATTACTGTGACATTGAATGGTTTGCCTTGGAAACGAACAGAGATTATTCTGTCATTTTTGAGATTGCATCCAAGTGCTGAATTTTGGACTCTTTTGTTGACTATTATGGCTACTCCATTTCTTCTGAGGGATTCCTGCCCAGAGTAGTAGATATAATGGTCATCTGAATTATATTCCATTAAACAGAACAAAAGAAAACAAAGCAAAGAAACAAACAAACAAATAAAAAACCTAATAACATTGGATTTAATTATAAGAGCTTCAAAGACTAATTATGAGTAAGTAGCAAAACCATGTATACTTTTTACTTATAATGACTGATAATTCATAGCTAGACTAAAATATCAATTATGATTAGACAAACACTGTTAGTTAATGGCAAAATTAGATAACATACTAGAAAGAATTAAGCTATTAACACTTGTCATTTTTATTTAACCTTTTTTCTAAGAGATATTATACTTATAAAGTCAAACATAAAATGATCTAAATTGATTTCTAAAATATTTTATACAATATAAGTAAATGAATCATTAGAATCATTGTTATTTTTATTTACCTCAAGAAAACTGGATAAAGTAGTTTGACAGGAGGTTTTTATTTCTGATGTGACCAAGCAGCTATTAGAGGATCCTACCCTGACACTTACTATTTTGAAAAATATAAACAAATAAACATAAGCAAAAAACTCCATAATGACCTGAAAGTATTGGAGAGTGAACCAAAGCACATAATTTTGGATGGAAGTTGACATTCATTAATAGAAGAATGAGGAAAAGTGAATTACCAATTTTTATAGCTTTTAACTCAGGGCAAGTAAAACCTGTACATGGGTTGTCTAAAATCCTCATTGAAAAATCTACAGAATTTCTGGCTTGAAGTACCACAGGACAAAGATTTGGTAAGCTATAGGTGCTGGTAAGTTTTGGAAGGGGTTCTAGAAAAGAGTGAATCAAAGAGATAAAATCCAAAATTTGTTAGCAAACTTTTTACAGTCTCAGGCTGATCTCTAAATACTCATGTAGAAGACATCTTTCAAAATACAAAATAACTTTGTCTGAGTTTGAGTTGCAAGTCAAAAAAAAAAGTTTATAGTTTAAGTCTAGTCAATTTAATTATATGCTAAAGAAAGAAAATAAATAAAAAAACCACATGGTCTTAACTACATTCAAAGGATAACTAATATAACTTTCACAATACCCATGATAAAATCAAATATTAGTAGATATTTGAAGATTCAGGAAAATGTGACCACTTATAGGAGAAAAGACAATAAAAAACAACTGCTAAGATGATGCAGGATTTATCACAAAAAAACCACCTTTAACAGAATTATGTAAAAATTATAAAAAGAATCTCCTTACAATAAATAAAATTATAGAAAGTTGCATCAGAAAAATAAAATCATTTTAAAATTAAGTGGGAAATTTACTACAATATAAGAAATTACTACAATATAAGAAATGTTTAGTAAAAAAATACAATATAAGAAATGTTTAGAATCATTGGGTTCATATAAACACAGAATAAAGATAATGGAAGAAAATCAATGAACTTGTTGAAATATTAGCAGAAACAATCCAGGATAAAGAAATAAAATTAACATGATTTCAGGAACCTGGAGTCAGTACAAAAAAATTCCAAGATATGTGTAATTAGAGTTTTAGAAAGAGAGAATATAGAGAAAGAAGAACACAATATTTGAAGAATTGACAGCCTAATAATCATATATTTTTAAAAGATATTATATTTAGATTCAAAGAGTTCAAGAAATATAAACACAAAATGAGAGCAGGGACCATATTGTCTTGAAAGAAATGTTAAAAGCAGCTCATCAGTTCAGTTCAGTTCAGTCGCTCAAGCGTGTCCGACTCTTTGCCACCCCATGAACCACAGCAAGCCAGGCCTCCCTGTCCATCACCAACACCTGGAATCTACCCAAACCCATGTCCATTGTGTTGGTGATGCCATCCAACCATCTAATCCTCTTTCATCTCCTTCTCCTCCTGCCCTCAATCTTTCCCAGCATCAGGGTCTTTTCAAATGAGTAGCTCTTCACATCAGGTGGCAAAAGTATTGGAGTTTCAGCTTCAACATCAGTCCTTCCCATGAACACTCAGGACTGATCTCCTGTAGGATGGCCTGGTTGAATCTCCTTGCAGTCCAAGGGACTCTCAAGAGTCCTCTCCAACACCACAGTTCAAAAGCATCAATTCTTCGGCGCTCAGCTTTCTTTATAGTCCAACTCTCACATCCATACATGACCACTGGGAAAACCATAGCCTTGACTAGACGAACCTTTGTTGACAACGTGATGTCCATTAGTTTTAGATTTAGAGTTCAAGAAATATAAATGCAAAATGAGAGCAGGAACCATATTGCCTTGAAAGAAATGTTAAAAGCGGCTCATCAGAAAGACCAATGACAGATTAAAATACTAGTGTTTTGTTAAAAATAAAAAAGAGAGAGAGAGCATCAAAAATGTATAAGTGAAGGTAAAATAAAAATTAGTTAATATAAAAGATAATAGTTTTAAAATAATGGCAAAAGTATATTTGGTTATGTAAACTTATGTAAAGTGAAATGAATGGTAACAATGATGAAAGTGCAGTGTTTTAAAAAGTGGGCCTGGGTTAGTTATAAATGTGTATTGCAAACTCAAGGGCAATCACTTCAAAAGATAAAATAATAATAGTAATAATCTCTTCAGCCACCTGTTGTGAAGAGCTGACTCATTGGAAAAGACCTTGATGCTGGGAAAGACTGAAGGCAAAAAGAGAAGTGGAAGGCAGAGGATGAGATGGTTAGATAGCATCATTGAGTCAACAGACATGAATTTAAGCAAACTCTGGGAGACTGATGAACAGAAGAGCCTAGAGTACTGCTGCAAAGAATATAATCAATCTGATTTCAGTGTTGACCACCTGGTGATGTCCATGTGTAGAGTCTTCTCTTGTGTTGTTGGAAGAGGGTGTTTGCTATGACCAGTGCATTTTCTTGGCAAAACTCTATTAGTCTTTGCCCTGCTTCATTCCGTATTCCAAGGCCAAATTTGCCTGTTATTCCAGGTGTTTCTTGACTTCCTATTTTTGCATTCCAGTCCCCTATAATGAAAAGGACATCTTTTTTGGCTGTTAGCTCTAAAAGGTCTTGTAGGTCTTCATATAACCGTTCAACATGAGCTTCTTCAGCATTACTGGTTGGGGCATAGACTTGGATTACAGTGATATTGAATGGTTTGCCTTGGAAATGAACAGATATCACTCTGTCATTTTTGAGATTGCATCCAGAAGCCGGAAGGACCCCATGCCAGAGAGAAGGCTGCCAAGAGCAATTACCCCACGTCCAAGGTCAGGGGCAGCAGCCGAGAGTGCCAGGCTGCTACGGCGCAGGAACGGCCGAGAGGAGCTACCCAACGACTGAGGTCAGGGGCGGCAGCTGAGAGGAGCTACCCCACCTCCAAGGAGCAGTAGCTGCGCGGGCACAGGAGGGCCTAGAGGAGCTATTCCACTTTCAAGATCAGAAGGGGTGGCGGTGAGGAGATACCCCTCATCCAAGGTAAAGAGCAGCGGCTGCGCTTTGCTGGAGAAGCCGTGAAGAGATACCCCACGTCCAAGGTAAGAGAAACCCAAGTAAGACGGTAGGTGTTGCGAGAGGGCATCAGAGGGCAGACACACTGAAGCCAAACTCACAGAAAACTAGTCAATCTGATCACACTAGGACCACAGACTTGTCTAACTCAATGAAACTAAGCCATGCCCGTGGGGCCACCCAAGATGGGCAGGTCATGGTGGAGAGGTCTGACAGAATGTGGTCCACTGGAGAAGGGAATGGCAAACCACTTCAGTATTCTTGACTTGAGAACCCCATGAACAGCATGAAAAGGCAAAATGATAGGATACTGAAAGAGGAACTCCCCAGGTCAGTAGGTGCCCAATATGCTACTGGAGATCAGTGGAGAAATAACTCCAGAAAGAATGAAGGGCCGGAGCCAAAGCAAAAAGAATACCCAGCTGTGGATGTGACTGGTGATAGAAGCAAGGTCCGATGCTGTAAAGAGCAATATTGCATAGGAACCTGGAATGTCAGGTCCATGAATCAAGGCAAATTGGAACTGGTCAAACAGGAGATGGCAAGAGTGAATGTTGACATTCTAGGAATCAGCAAACTCAAATGGACTGGAATGGGTGAATTTAACTCAGATGACCATTATATCTACTATTGTGGGCAGAAATCACTCAGAAGAAATGGAGTAGCCATCATGGTCAACAAAAGAGTTCAAAATGCAGTACTTGGATGCAATCTCAAAAATGACAGAATGATCTCTGTTCATTTCCAAGGCAAACCATCCAATATCACAGTAATCCAAGTCTATGCCCCAAACAGTAATGCTGAAGAAGCTGAAGTTGAATGGTTCTATGAAGACCTACAAGACCTTTTAGAACTAACACCCAAAAAAGATGTCCTTTTCATTATAGGGGACTGGAATGCAGAAGTAGGAAGTCAAGAAACACCTGGAGTAACAGGCAAATTTGGCCTTGGAATACGGAATGAAGCAGGGCAAAGACTAATAGAGTTTTGCCAAGAAAATGCACTGGTCATAGCAAACACCCTCTTCCAACAACACAAGAGAAGACTCTACACATGGACATCACCAGATGGTCAACATTGAAATGAGATTGATTATATTCTTTATAGTCAAAGATGGAGAAGCTCTATACAGTCAACAAAAACAGGACCAGGAGCTGACTGTGGCTCAGATCATGAACTCCTTATTGCCAAATTCAGACTTAAATTGAAGAAAGTAGGGAAAACCACTAGACCATTCAGGTATGACCTAAATCAAATCCCTTATGAGAAATAGATTTAACAGACTAGGTCTGATAGATAGAGTGCCAGATGAACTAAGGACAGAGGTTGTGACATTGTACAGGAGACAGGGATCAAGACCATCCCCATGGAAAAGAAATGCAAAAAAGCAAAATGGCTGTCTGGGGAGGCCTTACAAATAGCTGTGAAAAGAAGAGAAGTGAAAAGCAAAGGAGAAAAAGAAAGATATAAACAACTGAATACAGAGTTCCAAGAATAGCAAGAAGAGATAAGAAAGCCTTCCTCAGCAATCAATGCAAAGAAATAGAGGAAAACAACAGAATGAGGAAGACTATAGATATCTTCAAGAAAATCAGAGATACCAAGGGAACATTTCATGCAAAGATGGGCTCGATAAAGGACAAAAATGGTATGGACCTAACAGAAGCAGAAGATATTAAGAAGAGGTGGCAGGAGTACACAGAAGACTGTACAAAAAAGATCTTCAACCAAGATAATCATGATGGTGTGATCACTCACCTGGAGTCAGACATCCTGGAATGTGAAGTCAAGTGGGCCTTAGAAAGAATCACTACGAACAATGCTAGAGTAGGTAATGGCATTCCAGTTGAGCTATTTCAAATCCTGAAAGATGATGCTGTGAAAGTGCTGCACTCAATATGCCAGCAAATTTGGAAAACTGGAAAAGGCCAGTTTTCATTCCAATCCCAAAGAAAGGCAATGCCAAAGAATGCCTGAACTACCGCACAATTGCACTCATCTCACACACTAGTAAAGTAATGCTCAAAATTCTCCAAGCCAGGCTTCAGTAATACATGAACCGTGAACTTCTAGATGTTCAAGCTGGTTTTAGAAAAGGCAGAAGAACAGGAGATCAAATTGCCAACATCCGCTGGATGGCATCATGGAAAAAGCAAGAGAGTTCCAGAAATACATCTATTTCTGCTTTATTGACTATGCCAAAGCCTTTGACTGTGTGGATCACAATAAACTGTGGAAAATTCTGAAAGAGATGGGAATACCAGACCACCTGACCTGCCTCTTGAGAAACCTGTATGCAGGTCAGGAAGCACCAGTTAGAACTGGACATGGAACAACAGACTGGTTCCAAATAGGAAAAGGAGTACGTCAAGGCTGTATATTGTCACCCTGCTTATTTAACTTATATGCAGAGTACATCATGAGAAACGCTGGGCTGGATGAAGCACAAGCTGGAATCAAGATTGCCGGGAGAAATATCAATAACCTCAGATATGCAGATGACACCACCCTTATGGCAGAAAGTGAAGAGGAACTAAAAAGCCTCTTGATGAAAGTGAAAGTGGAGAGTGAAAAAGTTGGCTTAAAGCTCAACATTCAGAAAACGAAGATCATGGCACCTGGTCCCATCACTTCGTGGGAAATAGATGGGGAAACAGTGGAAACAGTGTCAGACTTTATTTTTGGGGGCTCCAAAATCACTGCAGATGGTGACCGCAGCCATGAAATTAAAAGACACTTACTCCTTGGAAGGAAAGTTATGACCAACCTAGATAGCATATTGAAAAGCAGAGACATTACTTTGCCAACAAAGGTTCATCTAGTCAAGGCTATGGTTTTTCCAGTGGTCATGTATGGATGTGAGAGTTGGACTGTGAAGAAAGCTGAGCACTGAAGAATTGATTCTTTTGAACTGTGGTGTTGGAGAAGACTCTTGAGAGTCCCTTGGACTCCAAGGAGATCCATCCAACCAGTCCATTCTGAAGGAGATCAGCCCTGGGATTTCTTTGGAAGGAATGATGCTGAAGCTGAAACTCCAGTACTTTGGCCACCTCATGCGCAGAGTGGACTCATTGGAAAAGACTCTGAGGCTGGGAGGCATTGGGGGCAGAAGGAGAAGGGGACGACAGAGGATGAGATGGCTGGATGGCATCACTGACTCGATGGACGTGAGTCTGAGTGAACTCCGGGAGGTGGTGATGGACAGGGAGGCCTGGCGTGCTGCGATTCATGGTGTCTTAAAGAGTCGGACACGACTGAGCGGCTGAACTGAACTGACCTGAGAGTACTGCTGCAGTCCATGAGATTGTAAAGAGTCAGACATGACTTAGCGACTGAACAGTAGCAACAACAACAACAACATAGTTGTTATAAGAAAGGAGAGAAAGCTGAATCACATAAAATTTTCAGTTTGCATAAAAGGCAAAAAAAAAAAAAAGATGGAAAAAAATAGATAAAAGGAACTATCACAAATTAATAATTAACAAAAAAGGTATATATTATTGGAATTATATTTAATCAATAATCTTCTTAAATAATAATGGTCTCCTTAAACACTAATGGTTCTTGCCTGGAGAATCTTATGGTGGGCTATGATCCATAGGGTTACAAACAGTCCTACATGACTGAGATGACTTAGTTTGCATATAGACTAAAACTAAAGGGATGGAGAAAGCTATACCATAGTTCCACTAATGAAAAGAAAGAGTATATAAGGAAAGTTACTAGAGATAAAGAGAGGTATTACATAATGATAATGTGGCCAGTACCCCAAGAAGACAAAATAACGTTTAATATGTATTAGCTTAACATCTGAGTTCAAAACTGTGGAATTCCAGATGTTCAAGCTGGATTTAGAAAAGGCAGAAGAACCAGAGATCAAATTGTCAATATCCATTGGATCATCGAAAAAGAAAGAGTGTTCCAGAAAAACACCTACTTCTGCTTTATTGACTATGCCAAAACTTTTGACTGTGTGGATCACAAAAAAAGTGAAAGAGGGGAATACCAGACCACCTGATGTGCTTCTTGAGATATCTGTATGCAGGTCAAGAAGCAACAGTTAGAACTGGACATGGAACAACAGACTGGTTCCAAATCAGGAAAGGAATATGTCGAAACTGTATATTGTCATCCTGCTTGTTTAATTTTTATGCAGAACACATCATGTGAAATGCCAGGCTGGATGAAGCACAAGCTGGACTCAAGATTGCTGGGAGAAATGTCAATAACCTCAGATATGCAGATGACACTACCTTTATGGCAGAAAGTGAAGAAGAACTAAAGAGCCCTTGATGAAAGTGAAAGAGGAGAGTGAAAGAGCTGGCTTAAAACTCAATGTTCAAAAAACTAAGATCATGGCATCTGGTCCCATCACTTCATGGGAAATGGATGGGGAAACAATGGAAACAGTGACAGACTTTATTTTCCTGGGCTCCAAAATCGCTGTAGGTGGTGACTGCAGCCATGATATTAAAAGATGCTTACTCCTTGGAAGAAAAGTTATGATCAACCTAGATAGCATATTAAAAAGCAGAGACAGTACTTTGCCAACAAAGGTCCTCCTAGTCAAAGCTTTGGTTTTTCCAGTAGTCATGTACAGATGTGAGAGTTGGGCAGTAAATAAATCTGAGCACCAAAGAACTGATGCTTTTGAACTGTGGTGTTGGAGAAGACTCTTGAGAGTCCCCTGGACAGCAAGAAGATTTAACCAGTCCATCCTAAAGGCAATCAGTACTGGATATTCATTGGAAGGACTGATGCTGAAGCTGAAACTCATATACTTTGATCACCTGATTCAAAGAACTGACTCATTGGTAGAGACACTGATTCTGAGAAAGATCGAAGGTGGAAGGAGAAGGAAATGACAGAGGATGAGATGGTTGGATGATATCACCAACTCAATGGGCGCATGAGTTTGAGTGAGCTACAGGAGTTGGTGATGGACAGGGAAGCCTGGTGTGCTGCAGTCCATGGGGTCACAAACAGTTGAACAGGACTGAGTGACTGACCTGAACTGAACATCAGAGTATCAAAATAAGTGAGGCAAAATGTGATAGAACTGCAAGAAGAAATATATGAATCCACAATTTTAGATGAAGAAATTAACATGTCTCTTTAAGAAATGGACAAATCTATTAGGCAGACAATCCAGTAAGGGCATAATTGAATTTAACTCTGTTGCTTCTGCTTAGTCTCTCAGTCGTGTCGGACTCCTTGAGACCCCAGGCTCCTCTATTCATGGAATTCTCCAGGCAAGAGTCCTGGAATGGATTTCCATGCCCTCCTCCAGGGGATTACAACCCAGGGATTCAAACCAGGTCTCCCATACTGCAGGTGGGTTCTTTACCTCTGAGCCACCAGAGAAGCCTGAACTTAACACTACCATCAGTCAAATGGTTATAATTGACATCTACAGAACACTTCATCTGACAATATTCTGCTTGATAGAAGAAGGCAATGAAGCTATTTAATCTTGGAGTATTATTTATTATAGTTCAAATTCTGTTCGAAATGTGATGCTATTTAAGTTATTTATTTCTCCATGAGCATGCTCTGGCACTTTGGGTCTTTCAAGTCACTTGTGTATGGCATCTAAGTGATCTAATTTATTAACATAAATAGTTTGGCATATCCTCTTATCATCCTTTAAGTGTCTGTAAGATCTACAGTAATGATTCTGCATTTATTATTTATATTGGTAATTTGTATACTTTCCTATAATAAAATAAATTTAAAAGGCACAGTCTTTTTAGAATATATAATCTTTAATATAAAGATTAAAATGGTGAAATTTAAGGATGGATACCATGTAGGGATACCATGTAAATAACCAAAAAGAAGTTGTTGAATGAACATCAAAAAATACTTTCACAAGAAAATTAATCGAAATTAAAGGGATAGTTCATTAATAAAAAGGGTCATCAAAAATAGAACAACTATAAGCTCACCAACTATCTAGATTAAAACACTTCAAGAAAAAAAATTAACAAAACTAAAAGAAAAATCACCCAACTTTTAAAAATTGAGACTTTAATAAACATCTTAGTAATTGATAGAATTAGAAGGTTAATAAGTAGTAATCATATAGAAGATCTGAAAGCAGAGCTCTAGACTTGGTTTAACATATAAAGATACTCCACCTAATAATTGCAAAATAAATTTTTTTTCTTTATAAGTAACCATGAAGTACTTAGCAAAATTGATCATCTACTAGCAATAGAGCTATCTCAACACATTATAGTATTAAGATGCATAATTAATTCCCAAAGCAGAATAGAACTAATCTAGAAATCAATTAAAACAAAAAAAATCTGAAAATATCCATATATTTGGAAATTAAGAAGCACTTTTCCAAATAGAGTATTATACACCATAAAATAAATTCCTTGAAAATTAGAAAGTATATTAAACTCAATATTAATAAAATAATTATATGTCAACAGTGACCTGAAGCACAACTGTGCTTACAGAGAAATTTTACCCTTAAATTAGTTAGCTAGATTTTTTTTTAAGACAAAAAGCAGTTATTTAAAAATCCTTTTCAAAAAAATTGTGTTAACACCAAAGGAAAAGAAGAAAGAAAATGAAATAAAGAATAAAAATGATGAAAAGAGAACAAATATACAATATAGTGAATCAAGAAAACCAAAAGTTAGCACTTCAAAAAGGCTAATTCAATTAATAAATCCCTTACAATATTGATAAACAAAGAGAGAGAGAGAAATTATATAGCTAGGACTGAAAACAGTAACATCACTATTAATATCTCAGACATGAAAAAGATAACACAAAGTTATCATGATCAACTTTAAAGCAATGAAAATCTAGAAAAATGGCAAATTCCTTAAAAATACAGATTACCAAGACTGAAGATAATTCACCAGTGAATTCTGACAAACATATCAGGAAGAAAGAGCAACAAGCACAGATTCTTTCAGAGACTAGAAATAGTTGGAATGGTTTCCCAACATATTTTATAAGGTCAGCATAACCTTGATAACAATATCTGACATCCAACAAATTTTAAAAAGAAAATTACAAGACAATCCCACACAAAAACACATCTGTAACATGCCATGAAGAAATATTAACTAAATAAATCCATCAATATAAAAAAAATAATATGACAATATTGAGATTATTCTCACTGGGCTATAATCCAATGCAATAACAGTACAATTTTGTTAATGATAATTTATGGTCAACAGGTAGTTTATTGCAAGAGTCATTCAATACTCATAAAGCAACCAATACAAAACACAGTAACAGGCTGAGAAGAAAAATCACATGATCGTAACAATTGATGCAGAAAATACATTTAAAAAATTCTAAAAACCCATAAATGATTAAAAACACCCTAAAATATAGGATTAGAGGAAAATTTGCTAAATTTTATAAAGAGCACCACAAAAACCTATGCCTTCAACATAATGAATGGTGAAAGAGTGAATGCTTCTCCTTGAGATTGAGAAAAGGTAAGGGTGTCTACTATGTCACTTTTATTTGACATAGTGCTAGAAATTCTATCTAGCATATTCAGGCAGGAAAAGAAAGATAAAAACACACAGAACACAAAGAAGAAATAAAACTCTCCTTATTCTGAAATGAAATAAGTATCTATGTAAAATAATTCCGATGATTTTATAAAACAAACAGAAACATTCCTGAAGCTAACTAGCTCAGCAATATTGCAAGTATACAAGAGAACTATACAAAAATCTATTTTATTTCTGTAGCAATTGACACTGAAATTGAAAATACCATACCAATTACAATTGCGTAAAAATGCAATAATGTATGTCTAACAACATTTACAGGACTTCTATACTAAAAACTGTGAAACACTATGAAAATATAAAATATATAAATTAGTGCAGAGTCGTATCATCTCCATATATTGAAAGACTCTACACAGTAAAGATATCAATTCTTTCCAAAGTGTTCTATAGAATTAGTGAAATTTCTATCAAAACCCTCACAAAATTTTTATAGACATAGACAAGATTATCCAAAAGTTTATATGGAGGACAAAGACACTATACAAGGAAAACAGTTTTGAAAAGGAAAAATTAAAATGAGAGTAAATTTACCTGATTTCAAGAACGACATAGCTACAACAATCAGGACAACTTATGTAAACTTCCTTTAGGCAGTAATGTGTGTGTGTGTGTGTTAGTCCCTCAGTTTTGTCCAACTCTTTGCAATGCCATGGACTGTAGCTGGCCAGGCTCCTCTGTCCATGGAATTCTCCAGGCAAGAATACTGGAGTGTGTGGCCATTCCATTCTCCAGGGTATCTTCCTGACCCAGGAATCAAACCCAGGTCTCCTGGATTGCAAGAAGATTCTCTACCATCTGAGCCACAGGGGAAGCCCTTAGACACTAGTATAAATCTGTAATTATTCCATTTTTTTAAATTTAATTTCATTCTTTCAACCCATTCCAGTATTCTGGCTTGGAGAATCCCAAGGACAGAGGAGGCTGGTGGGCTGTAGTCCATAGGGTTGCAAAGATCTGGACATGAATGAAGCGACTTAGCATGCATGCAATCAAAATTTAAAGTCTACTATTTTAAATTTCCTTTTTCTCCCTTTAATCAATATTTACTTCATTTATTTTGAATTTCTGTTATGTATACATGTTTATAATAACCATAACTTCTTGGTGGATTGACTTTTATCATTATACAATGTCTTTCTTTGCTTCTGGTAACAAGGTATACCATAAAGACTATTTTGTATGACATTAATATATCTACTCTAGCTTCTTTTTCGGAGAAGGCAATGGCATCCCACTCTTGCCTGGAAAATCCCATGGACAGAGGAGCCTGGAAGGCTGCAGTCCATGGGTTCACTAAGAGTCGGACACGAATGAGCGACTTCACTTTCACTTTTCACTTTCCTGCATTGGAGAAGGAAATGGCAACCCACTGCAGTGTTCTTGACTGGAGAATCCCAGGGACGGGGGAGCCTGGTGGGCTGCCGTCTATGGGGTCACACAGAGTTGGACACGACTGAAGTGACTTAGCAGCAGCAGCTTCTTTTTAGTTACTGGTTACATGGTATGTCTTTTCATCTTCTTCCTTTCAACCTATTTGTGTATTTGAATCTAAAGTGTGTCTCTTATACATAGCATATGTGTTGATTTAGTTGCTAAGTTGTGTTTGACTCTTCTGTGATCCCGTGGACAATAGCCCACCAAGTTCCTCTGTCTATGGGATTTTGCAGGCTTTTAAGAATATTGGATTGGGGTTGCCATTTCCTTTTGCAGGATATTTTCCTGACCCAAGGATCAAACCCAAGTCTCTTGCATTGGCATGCAGATTCTTTACCACTGAACTACCTGGGAAGTCTCATATACAGTATATAGTTGGATTCTGCTTTGTTTTTGTTTTTTTTTTTTTAGCATTCTTCCAGCATCTGACATTTAATTAAAGAGTTTAATCAGCTATGTGTAATATGCTTACTAATAAGCTGTAATTTGCCTCTGATCTTTTGTTGTTTTCTATATGTCTTAGGTATTATTTTTGTTCCTCCGTTCTTCCTTCACTGCTTTGTTTTCTGTTAAATAAATATGCTCCAGTGTGCCATTTTAATACTCTGGCAGTTTCTTGTACTACATATTTTTGAATTATCAGAGATTGCCCTTGGAGTTACCATTAACATCCAAATTTCTATCAACCTAATTTCAACAGTATACAAAAATTTCAGTCTTATATAGCTTCATTCCCCTCCTTTATGCTACAATCCAAATGTAATGCATCCTTACTCATTGTGTGCCCTTTGCCTTAGATTTATAGTTATTATGTTATGAAGCTGTGATTTAAATCAGAAAGTGAAATAAAAAGGAAATACAAACAAAAACATTTATGCTGTATTTTATATGTACTTTCATTTATTAGTACTTTTATTTTTTTTTTTAGTAGTTTCATTTATTAGTACTTTCAATTTTTTTATGTAGATTTGTGTTATGGTCCAATGTCCTTTAACTGAACCTCAAGGTCAGGCAGGATGAGAACTTAAGGCTTCTCATGTCTTTTGTGAGAATGCATCCAGCTGCATATGGCCTGTACATGTGCATTGCAGTCTAGGTTTTTAGGAATATGTTGAAGCTTTACAAACACCCTAGGGGCATCTCATTCTGCAGCTTTCCATGTTAAAATTTTTAGCTGATCTATAATTTGCTGCAATTTTTATCCATTCCCTCAAACAGCTGTAATTTTAAAACACTAGACAGAAGCCTCCTCACTCCAGGTGTTTAGAATTGGGAGAGTTCAAGTTTGAAAAAAACAAGCTTTTGAAAGAAGTTTTCCAGGGAACCACCAGACAGGTCAAAAGTGGCAATTGTTTGGAAATGAGATCTTTTTTCTCTTCAGTTCTGTTCAGTTCAGTAGCTCAGCCATGTCCAACTCTTTTTGACCTCATGAATCGCAGCACGCCAGGCCTCCCTGTCCATCACCAACTCCTGGAATCTACTCAAACTCATGTCCATTGAGTCGGTGATGCCATCCAGCAATCTCATCCTCTGTCTTTCCCTTCTTCTCCTGCCCCCAATCCCTCCCAGTGTCAGGGTCTTTTCAAATGAGTCAACTCTTAGTATGAGGCAGCCAAAGTACTGGAGTTTCAGCTTCAACATCAGTCCTTCCAATGAACACCCAGGACTGATTTCCTTTAGGATGGACTGGTTGGATCTCCTTGCAGTCCAAGGGACTCTCAAGAGTCTTCTCCAACACTACAGTTCAAAAGCATCAATTCTTCGGCGCTCAGCTTTCTTCACAGTCCAACTCTCACATCCATACATGACCACTGGAAAAATCATAGCCTTAACTAGATGGACCTTTGTTGGCAAAGTAATGTCTCTGCTTTTTAATATGCTGTCTAGGCTGGTCATAACTTTCCTTCCAAGGAGTAAGTGTTTTTAATTTCATGGCTGCAATCACCATCTGCAGTGATTTTGGAGCCCAGAAAAATAAAGTCTGACACTGTTTCCACTGTTTCCCCATCGATTTCCCATGAAGTAATCAGACTGGATGCCATGATCTTCGTTTTCTGAATGTTGAGCTTTAAGCCAACTTTTTCACTCTCCACTTTCACTTTTATCAAGAGGCTTTTTAGTTCCTCTTCACTTTCTGCCATAAGGGTGGTGTCATCTGCATATGTGAGGTTATTGGTATTTCTCCCGGCAATCTTGATTCCAGCTTGTGCTTCATCCAGTCCAGCGTTTCTCATGATGTATTCTGCATAGAAGTTAAATAAGCAGGATGACAATATACAGCCTTGATCCCCCAAATATAAACTGTTAATTTCCAAGGCTACTGCTGAGTTTGGGAGATTGGGATAAGACTAAAGTCAAAATTCCACAGAGCTTTCTGTTCTTACTGAGATCCAATAATTTCTCTTAATTAAATACTCCCCTAATTGTGGCAAGCCTTTGGTTAATTCTCATAATTCTGAAAAAAAAATGGTTCTGAGAATTTTTTGCCAGTTTTTGTTGTTATTGCTGTTACAAAGGAGGTACTCTTTTGGTGTTTTTGTTGTTCCTTGTTTTTCAGACACTTGGTAATGTCCGACTCTTTGTGATCCCATAGACTGCATCATACCAGGCTTCCCTGTCCTCCACTATCTCCTGGAGTTTGTTCAAACTCTTGTCTTGAGTCAGTGATGCCATCCAACCATCTCATCATCTTTTGCCCCCTTCTCCTTCTGCCCTCAATCTTTCCAAGCATCAGGGACTTTTCCAATAAGTTGGCTCTTTGCATCAGGTTGCCAAAGTATTGGAGCTTCAGCTTCAGCATTAGTCCTTCCAAGGAATATTTAGAATTGATTTCCTTTAGGATTGACTGGTTTAATCTCCTTGCTGTCCAAGGGACTCTCAAGAGTCTTCTCCAGCACCATAGTTCGAAGGCATCAATTTTGTGGCCCTCAGCCTTCTTTATGGTCCAACTCTCACATCCATACATGACTACTGGAAAAACCATAGCTTTGACTAGACAGACTTTTGTTGACAAAACGATGTCTCTGCTTTTTAATATGCTGTCTAGGTTTGTCATAGTTTTTCTTCCAAGGAGCAAGTGTCTTTTAATTTCATGGCTACATTTACCATCCACAGTGATTTTTAGAGCCCAAGAAAATAATGTCACTGTTTCCTTTCTCCCCCCATCTATTTTCCATGAAGTAATGGGACTAAATCCCCATTTCCATGAATATTAGATGTTACTCTATATTTTATGACACATAATCGTATTGCATTGACTGTAAGCATTACTTTAATAATTTAAGGAGTCATCATTATGAAAAAATAGGTGTTTACACTATACGTGTGAAACTATCTGTCCTGAATTGCTGTGTTTGCCCTTAAGTTTGGTATATTCCAGTTTCTGAGAGCTCAAGTTCAGCATTTATATGCAACCAGTATTTTTGACATAAATATTGAAAATTAGCATTGCTTACTAGTTTATGAACTATAAAATAGATTAGATTCATTACCTGGAAATATTTTTAAAATAGCAGAAGGGCCTTCCTGTAGGAAGGCTTTAACTACAAGTGATTTAGATCCCAGTGCTACTTCCCAGGTAGTTTGTATAGTGAAGAATTTGCCTGCAATACAGGAGACCTGGGTTCAATCCTTGGGTTGTGAAGATCCCCTGGAGGAGGGCATGGCAAACCACTTCAGTATTCTTGCCTGGAGAATCCCTGTGGACAGAGGAGCCTGGCCTATGTTTCTGCAGACATGACTGAGCAACTACACACAGCAGAGCATTATTGTAATGACAGAAAAACTATGATTTTAATTACAATTAGGAAATGTTTTAAAACTTTATACCAAACTCACACTGCCAACAATCCTCACAGTAGACTAGAAACTACTATTAATACTTTATTGAGGGACAAAATAAGTTTAGAAATCACTGTGGGATGACAGAGAACATAAGCCTAAAATTACATGAAACTATCTTACTTATCTCCATCTAATCTTTTAATTTTGTTATTTTATTAGTAGATTCTATCCTTCAACAGCTTTTAATTTTTTCTCAATTTTTCTCTGAAGCAGAGTGTCCTGAACAGCTAGCCACAAAAAAAATTGCTTGCTCTGAGGTAGTATAATGTAAGCTGAGCTGCTAATGCAGAGTTAGTTTGGATGAACTTGGATATGTGGATGCAAATAAGAATTAATACACCTGAAAACAAAGGCTATGTAATATCATAACCTCCCTTTCAACACCATTGTCCTGGAATTCCATAATACTTCATGGTCTCTGAATGAGGCATGGTGTACTTTTCTTTTATATCTAAATATTCACTGGAAAAAACAACATATTCTTTATCTTCTAATAAAGGAAAAACAGTGGCAGTGTTCAAGACGGAAGCAGAGATTTGCAGTTTTCAAATGATGAGTCTTTTAAAATATATCTCTTATATGAGTTCCAAGTCACTTTGCTACTAAACTGTCCATTACACTGTGATGCTTTTCTTTCTAACCCCACAAAGGGCTAAATTCATATATCCTTTCCTTGTCTGTCATTAATCTGTGAAAATACTTCTGTTACAGATTTTTTTTAGCATTGTATAATAGGGGCAAACATGTGTATCTCCTCAATTAAATGTTATGTTCCTAAAAAGTGGGAACAAGTTCTTAAAGAGTGGGCAGAAATCCTAGTACTGGGTGGATAAGTGTCCAGGCAGGGATGGACATTGGCCATGGAACGAGGTGGACAGATATGAGATATGCTTCATAGTTAGAGAAAGTAAGACATATAAATGAATGAATGAATGTGACAGTTATTAGAGATGTGTTAAAATTGACTCCTAGGTTGTGGAATTGAGCTGGGAGGAAAACAGTAACAAACACTGATAATAAGCTGGATAGACAATGAGCAAAGCCAGAGAAACAGAGCAATTTTTCATGTAAGAGAAATTTAAGTCAGATGGAGAGAAAATGTGAGACATTCAAATTTGGATGTCCGGAATTCAAAAGAGAGTATTACATTTGGAAGTCATCAGAATATGGATGTTATTAGAAACAATAGAGAGACTTTCCTGGAAGTGTAGTGGTTAAGAGTTCACCTTCCAATGCAGGGCTGAGGGCTTGATCCTTATCTTGAAAACTAACATCCTGTATGCCTCGTGGTCAAAAAACCCCAAAATATATAAACAGAAACAATATTGTAGCAAATTCATTAAAGACTTTAAAAATGGTCCACATCAAAAATCTTAAAACAAAACTATAGGGATGGAACAACAGACTGGTTCCAAATAGGAAAAAGAGTACGTCAAGGCTGTATATTGTCACCCTCCTTATTTAACTTCTATGCAGAGTACATCATGAGAAATGCTGGACTGGATGAAGCACAAGCTGGAATCAAGATTGCCTGGAGAAATATCAATAACCTCAGATATGCAGATGACACCACCCTTATGGCAGAAAGTGAAGAGGAACTAAAAAGCCTCTTGATGAAAGTAAAAGTGGAGAGTGAAAAAGTTGGCTTAAAGCTCAACATTCAGAAAATGAAGATCATGGCAACCGGTCCCATCACTTCATGGGAAATAGATGGGAAAACAGTGGAAACAGTGTCAGACTTTATTTTTCTGGGCTCCAAAATCTCTGCATGTGGTGACTGCAGCCATGAAATTAAAAGACACTTACTCCTTGGAAGGAAAGTTATGACCAACCTAGATAGCATACTGAAAAGCAGAGACATTACTTTGCCAACAAAGGTCTGTCTAGTCAAGGCTATGGTTTTTCCTGTGGTCATGTATGGATGTGAGAGTTGGACTGTGAAGAAGGCTGAGCACCAAAGAATTGATGCTTTTGAACTGTGGTGTTGGAGAAGACTCTTGAGAGTCCCTTGGACTGCGAGGAGATCCAACCAGTCCATTCTGAAGGAGATCAGCCCTGGGATTTCTTTGGAAGGAATGATGCTAAAGCTGAAACTCCAGTACTTTGGCCACCTCATGTGAAGAGTTGACTCATTGGAAAAGACTCTGATGCTGGGAGGGATTGGGGGCAGGAGGAGAAGGGGACGACAGAGGATGAGATGGCTGGATGGCATCACTGACTCGATGGACGTGAGTCTGAGTGAACTCCGGGAGTTGGTGATGGACAGGGAGGCCTGGCATGCTGCGATTCATGGGGTCGCAAAGAGTCGGACACGACTGAGTGACTAATCTGATCTGATCTGATAGTGATGGGGAAGTGTAAAGCAAGAAAAGAAGGCTCATTTACAAGGCCTGGGGAACTCCCACATTTAGGAAAAAAAGGTATGAAAAAGGCCAATAAGGTGAAAGAAATGCCAAAGAAAGACAATACTATAGAAGCCAAAGGAAAAAGTTTTCAAGAGGCCATTTTATTTATTAATTCATAATGTAGAACTAAGTTTTGGATCTAGTACCAGGCTGTCTGGGATCATATCCCAGCTCCATTTTTCACCTCTTTGCATCTTAGAATCTTCCAATTTTTTTTTTTGTCACGATTAAAGTATTAATATCCCTATAATATGTTTTTTATTCAATAAACAAAATTGATTTCATTAGAAGTTTAAAAAGTAAGAATTGAGGCCCTTAGTTAATAGGGAGTTATTGAATAAATTTGAGGAGAGAAGAGACCGTAACAGACAAAAGTGATTGGCTAACACAACAGCCACTGCCAGCTATTTTATTTTTTTATTAATTTCTGCTACAGAGACTATAAAGTTGGGTTTTTAGTTTCCAAATCTCTACTGCAACCAGAGACATCGAGGTATCTACAGGATAAATTTTAACATTGTTGAATTTGCTGTTACGCCAAAGAATTGATGCTTTTGAACTGTGGTGTTGGAGAAGACTCTTGAGAGTCCGTTGGACTGCAAGGAGATCCAACCAGTTCATCCTAAAGGAGATCAGCCCTGGGTGTTCTTTGGAAGGAATGATGCTAAAGCCGAAACTCCAGTATTTTGGCCACCTCATGCAAAGAGTTGACTCATTGGAAAAGACTGATGCTGGGAACAATTGAAGGCAGGAGGAGAAGGGGCCGACAGAGGATGAGATGGCTGGATGGCATCACTGACTTGATGGACGTGAGTTTGAGTGAACTCCGGGAGATGGTGATGGACAGGGAGGCCTGGCATGGGACATGACTGAGTGACTGAACTGAACTGAACATAATACTTGATTCACTGTCCAGTCATTTTAATATAAAATGTACTAGACAACAATCCCTTTCCTTACCCATACTGATTCTAAGGAACATTCTTATAGCCATATTCTTACATGATAACAGACAACAAATGGCTACAAGATCTTTAAAGAATGGCAGTAATATTTAACAGGAATACAAAATAAATGACAAAATAAATAGTGATAAAGAACAGAACGTAATTATGAAATTTTTTCACAACCATAGTCAAATTCAAGATGTTATATTGATAAAATAAGAAGAGTGAGCTATGAAAAATTAGCATAAAACATGAACATGTATCTTAAGTTGAAACATGATTTTCATTGAAAATTAAAAGAGGAGAAAATATTAGAAATATCTCCCAGATTATAAAGCAGAGAGATAAAGGATCAGAATGTTAGATTCTAAAGATATACAAAATCTCAAAACTTTTGTCTTCCTTGCTAACTTCTTTCTTATCCATCAGAGTGCAGATAGCATGAAAACCACAATTACAGAAAACTAACCAAACTGATAATATGGGTCACAGCCTTGTCTAACTCAGTCAAACTATGAGCCATGCCGTGTAGGGCCACCCAAGATGGACGGATCATGGTGAAGCATTCTGACAAAACATGGTCCACTGGAGAAGGGAATGGCAAACTACTTCAGTATTCTTGCCTTGGGAACCCCATAAACTGTATGAAAAGGCAAAAAGATATGACACTGAAAGATGAACTCCTCAGGTTGGTAGGTGAAAAGACCCTGAAGCTGGGAAAGATTGAAGGCAGGAGCAGAGGAGGATGACAGGGGATGAGACAGCTGGAAGGCATCACTGGCTTGATGGACATGAGTTTGAGCAAGCTCCAGGAGTTGATGATAGACAGAGAAGCCTGGCATGCTGCAGTCCATGGGGTCACAAAGAGTCGGACATGACTGAGGGACTAAACTGCACTGAACTACTGACTTCTTTGGAAAACCAATTAAGGATATACTTCAAAAGCACACAAGAGTGAGGAAGGCATGGAATCCATGAAATAGATTTAGGCAAATGTTGCAGTGTGGATTTCATATAAAATTGACTACATACATTCATGAGTAGTTTCACTAAAACCTTTAGTGGTGAGTACTAGTATATTTTGCTCTTTTGGATAGGGTTTGTTTATCCCTGACACCTTCCTATTCTGCTTCTTTACTTAATAGAGAATTCTGTACATGGCTGGCAATCATCCCATTCAACACATTTGACTTGTAGTAAGAGTTTGTACATAAAAGAGAATAAAGAACTGAAAACAAAAATTTTAGAGAACATGAAGAAAAGGAGGGACACATAAATTTAGAATTGAGTGACTGAACAAAAACAAATAGAAAAATTTATTCAACTGCAGCAAATTTTGGTATGTTGTCTTCAAATGCACAGGGAACATTCTCCAATATAGTTTTTAAGTTACAAAACAACTGAGATATATTTAAAAGAAACAGAGTTATACAAATTATGTTCTATATACATAATGATATGAAGTTAGAAATCAATAATGAAAGGAAATGTATAAAAATATAGACATTAAATTATACACTAATGTAATTTAATTGAAAAAAAAAGTCAAAATTCATGGGATAAAGCCAAATGGTACTGAAAGAGAATGTATATCACTAATTGTATACTTTCCAGAGGTAAACAATCTTAGATCAATAAACTAGAAATTCACCTTAAAAAATTATAAAAGGAAAAAGAAAATAAACCAAAGGCAAGTAGAAGGAAAAAAAACAGTAAAAATTAAAGTGGAAATGAAGATCGAGAATAGATAAACAATAGAATTAACAAAACCCAAATGTTGATTTGAAAAGAAAAAAAAAAATGACAGCCGTTTATTTACCTAGAATAAAAAACAGAGGGAGAATATTCCAATTACCAAAATCAGAATGCCATAGAGGATATTTGTATTGTTGTTGTTCAGTCACTAAGTCTTATCTAAGTCTTTGTAACCCCATGGACTGCAGGACATCAGGTTCACCTCTTCTTAGTTTGCTGAGATTCATGTCCATTGAGTTGGTGATGCTATCTAACCATCTTATCCTCATCCTCTCCCTTCTCCTTTTGCCTTCAGTCTTTCCCAGCATCAGGGTCTTTTCCAATGAGTCAGTTCTTCACATCAGACAGCCAAAGTATTGGAGCTTCAGCATCAGTCCTTCCAATGAATATTCAGGGATGATTTCCTTTAGGATTGACTGGTTCGATCTTCTTGACCACAATTTGAAAACATCGTTTCTTCAGTGCTCAGTCTTCTTTATGGCCTAACTCTCACATCCATACTCGACTACTAGAAAAACCACAGCTTTGACTATATGGACCTTTGTGGGCAAAGTGATGTCTCTGCTTTTTAATACTCTGTCTAGGTTTGTCATAGCTTTCCTTCTAAGGAGCAGATGTTTATTAATTTCATGGCTGCAGTCACAATCTGCAGTGATTTTGAAGCCCAAGAAAATAAAATCTGACACTGTCTCCACTTTTTCTTCTTCTATTTGTCAAGAAGTGATGGGACCAGATGTCATGATCTTAGTATTTTGTATGCTGAGTTTTAAGCCAGAATTTTCATTCTCTTTTTTCACCCTCAACAAGAGGATCTTTAGTTTCTCTTTTCTTTCTGGCATTAGAGTGGCATATCTGAGACTGTTGATACTACTCTCAGAAATCTTGAGTATAGCTTGTGAGTCATCCAGCCTAGTATTTTGCATGTAATACTCTGAACATAAATTAAATAATCGGGTGACTATATACAACCTTGTCATGCTCCATTCCCAATTTTGAACCAGTCCATCGTTCCATGTCTGGAATCTAACAACTAGATTTCCTTTACATTTGTATCATATCAGTATAGAGGACATAACTACTGATATTATATAAATGAAAAGGACTTAACAGAATACTGTAAAAGATATGTGAAGAAACTAGATTAGGCCATTATCATCCCAGCTGTGGATGTGACTAGTGATGGAAGTAAAGTCCGATGTTGTAAAGAGCAATATTGCATAGGAACTTGGAATGTTAGGTCCATGAATCAAGGCAAATTGAAAGGGGTCAAACAGGAGATGGGAAGAGGGAACACTGATACTTTAGGAATCAGCTAGCTAAAATGGACTGAAATGGGTGAATTTAACTCAAATAACCATTATATCTACTACTGTGGGCAAGAATCCCTTAGAAGAAATGGAGTAGCCATCATAGTCAACAAAAGAGTCTGAAATACAACACTTGGATGCAATCTCAAAAATGACAGAATGATCTTTGTTCATTTCCAAGGCAAACCATTCAGGACCACAGTAATTCAAGTCTATGCCTTGACCAGTAATGCTGAAGAAGTTGAAATTGAACAGTTCTATGAAGACCTACAAGATGTTCTAGAACTAACACTCAAAAAAGATGTCTTTTTCAATATAGGGGACTGGGATGCAAAAGTAGGAAGTCAAGAAACACCTGGAATAACAGGCAAATTTGGCCTTGGAGTACAAAACGAATCAGGTCAAAGGTTAACAGACTTTTGCCAAGAGAACAGACTGGTCATAGCAAACAACCTATTCCAACAGCACAGGACAAAACTCTACACGTGGACATCACCAGATGGTCAACACTGAAATCAAATTGATTATATTCTTTGCAGCCAAAGATGGAGAAGCTCTATACAGTCAGCAAAAACAAGACTGGGAGCTGACTGTGGCTCAGATCATGAACTCCTTATTGCAAAACTCAGACTTAAATTGAAGAAAGTGGGGAAAACCACTAGATCATTCAGGTATGACCTAAATAAAATCCCTTATGATTATACAGTAGAAGTGACAAATAAATTCAAGGCATTAGATATGATAGACAGAGAGCCTGAAGAACTGTGGATGGAGGTTCATGACACTGTATAAGAAGCAGTGATTAATACTATCCCCAAGAAAAGGAAATGTAAAAAGGCAAAACGGTTGTCTGAGGAGGCCTTACAAATAGATGAGGAAAGAAGAGAAGCTAAAGGCAAAGGAGAAAAGGAAAGATATACCCATTTGAATGCAGAGTTCCAAAGAGTGGAACGGAGAGATAAGAAATCCTTCCTCAGTGATCAATGCAAAGAAATAGAGGAAAACAATAGAATGGGAAAGACTAGAGAGCTCTTCAAGAATATTAGAGATACAAAGGGAACATTTCATGCAAAGATGGGAACGATAAAGGACATAAATAGTATGGACGTAACAGAAGCAGAAGATATTAAGAAGAGGTGGCAAATACAAAGAAGAACAATACAAAAATAGCTCTTCATGATCCAGATAACTATGATGGTGTGATTACTAACCTAGAGCCAGACATCGTGAAATGCAAAGTCAAGTGGGCCTTAGGAAGCATCACTACAAACAAAGTGAGTGGAAGTGATGAAATTTTAGTTGAGCCTCTTCCAAATCCTAAAAGATGATGCTGTGAAAGTGTTGCACTGAATATGCTAGCAAATTTGGAAAACTCAGCAATGGCTACAAGACAGGAAAAGGTCAGTTTTCATTCCAGTTGAAAAGAAGGCAATGCCAAAGAATGCTCAAACTACCACACAATTGTACTCATCTCTCACGCTCATAAAGTAATACTCAAAATTCTCCAAGCCAGGCTTCAACAGTATGTGAACTGTGAACTTCCAGATGTTCAAGCTGGTTTTAGAAAAGGCAGAGGAACAAGAGATCAAATTGACAACACCCATTGGATCATCGAAAAAGCCAGAGGGTTCCAGAAAAACATCTATTTCTGCTTTCTTGACTATGCCAAAGCCTTTAACTGTATGGGTTACAATAAACTGTGGAAAACTCTGAGAGATGGGCCTACCAGACCACCTGACCTGCCCACTTGAGAAACCTGTATGCAGGTCAGGAAGCAAGAGTTAGAACTGGACATAGAACAACAGACTGGTTCCAAATAGGAAAAGGAGTATGTCAAGGCTGTATATTGTCACCCTGCTTATTTAACTTATATGCAGAGTATATCATGAGAAAAGCTGGGCTGGAAGAAGCACAAGCTGGAATCAAGATTGCCGGGAGAAATATCAATAACCTCAGATATGCAGATGACACCATCCTTATGATAGAAAGTGAAGAAGAACTAAAGAGCCTCTTGATGAAAGTGAAAGAGGAATGCAAGGGATTTCTGTGTGTTGATTTTATATCCTGCAACTTTACTATATTCATTGATTAGTTCTAGTAATTTTTTGGTGGAGTCTTTAGGGTTTTCTATGTAGAGGATCATGTCATCTGCAAACAGTGAGAATTTTACTTCTTCTTTTCCAA
Organism: Bubalus bubalis; assembly: GCF_019923935.1. Taxonomy (NCBI): domain Eukaryota; kingdom Metazoa; phylum Chordata; class Mammalia; order Artiodactyla; family Bovidae; genus Bubalus; species Bubalus bubalis. The sequence goes on from NC_059158.1 coordinate 166,411,269, forward strand.
TGAACACCCAGGACTGATCTCCTTTAGGATGGACTGGCTGGATCTCCTTGCAGTCCAAGGGACTCTCAAGAGTCTTCTCCAACACAACAGTTCAAAAGCATCAATTCTTCAGCGCTCAGCTTTCTTCACAGTCCAACTCTCACAGGGAAGCCTGGGGTGCTGAAATTCATGGGGTCACAAAGAGTCAGACATGACTGAGCGACTGAACTGAACTGAATTTAAACATCCAATTATCCTAGCATCTTTTATTAAAAAGACTATTCATTCCCCATTAAATTCTCTTGAAACCTGTTATGGGTTGTACCATGTCTCTACCCTCCCCAAACGTGCTGAAATCTTAACTCCAGTACCTCAGAATGTAATTTTACCTGGAAATAGGATTGTTGTATATATAATTAATGAGAATGCACTCTTACTGAAGCAGGTTGGGCCCCTAATCCAATATGGCTGATGTCCTCATAGTAAAGTGGCCGTATGTAGACAGACACATATGGGGAAAATGTCCTTTGATGATGAAGGCAGAGAGTGCAGTTATGAATTTGCAAACCAAGAAAAGCCTAACATTGCCAGAAAAACCACCAAAAACTAGAAGGAAACAAGAAAGGATATTCATACACTTTTCAGAAAGATTATGACTCTGCTGATAACTTGATTTCAGATTTTTTTGCCCATAGAACATCTATTCCTTTGCAAAAACTGACCATAAATGGAGGGATACGCTGGTGGATTTTCAGTTCTGGTACATTGATCTCTGTCTATCCTTATATTAGTACCATAGTTTTGACTGTTGTAGCTTTGTAATACATTTTAAAATCAGAAAGTGTAAGACCTCTGAATTTGTTCATCTTTTTCAAGATGCTTTGTCTATTATTTTAAAATGTTAAAATAATATTTCTTGCTATTCCACTAAAATTTTAGGATAAGCTTGTCTATTTCTATAAAAAAGGATTGAAAATTTTAATAGAAGTTTTCTTATATCTGTAGATCAGTTTGAGGACTTTTAGCATCTTAACAGTATTATGCTTTCCAGTATGAAAACAAACATCCTTCCTTTATTTCTTCTACTTAGACCTTTTAAAAATCATTTCCAACAATAGTTCATAGTTTTTAGAGTAAAGTCTTACACTTCTTGCTTAAACTATATATATATATATATATATATATATATAGAGAGAGAGAGAGAGAGAGAGAGAGAATCTGTGTACAGAATTTATCTTTAATTTTGTTAAAGCTATAGTTCTAACCAGAAGGGTTGCATTTGAAAATCAGAAACAAGTTTTTTCCAAATAATTAATTGCAGGGACCATTTCAGCTCCTATTCTTCCTAAAATTCACTAATTAGTAATGCATGTGGGAAATGTAAAAATGACCCCACAAAAGCAGTTTGTTGAGACAATGCACAATAGACTTGCAAGTTATTCACTTAAACAACAAGGCTTTTTTCTCAGAGACCTCAATCATCTGATTTCTGGAAGTCAGACTGCTTAGAATAACTTCAGACATAGCAAAGGAAACCAGCAAATGGAAATCTAGACAGAACAGATTTGTCTAAACAGAACAGATTTCTAAAACAGGCCATTAGGTATCCACAGAACCTCTACAAACAAGGAATTAAGTCTGAGAAATTGTGATAATAGTGTAGCCAAGAAGATCAGTGACGCTCTTTGAAGTATTTCATAAAGGTTTCTAGATATCCAAGCACTTCCCTAGCGGCTCAGTGGGTAAAGAATCTGCCTGCAATGCAGGAGACGCAGGAGATGTGGGTTACATCCCAGGGTGGAGAAGATCCCCTGGTGGAGGCATTCCAGTATTCTTGCCTGGAGAATCCCATGAACAGAGGAGCCTGGCAGGCTACTGTCCATGGGGTTGCAAAGAGTCGGACACATCTGAGAGACTGAACATTCATGCCTAGATATCCAAAATGTATTTTACTGAAGGAGGAAAAAAAATAAGAAATTGAGAAGCCTTTGCTCTTCTATGCATTGAGAGCTCTTATTTTCCATTTAGGGAGAATAAATAATAGATAAAATCTTAACTGTTTTGTTTTGAATCAGCAGATCTAAATGTAGCACTGCATAATCATTGCATTCCCAAATAGTCTTTTCCTGACTATTAATAAAAGAGTACTACATGAGTTGTAAAATCCATAATAATGTTTAGCCCATTTTGCTTATCTTCCTTTCACCCTCTTGCCAGGTGTGCATGCTTTTCTGTGGGCCTATGTCCATGAAAACTCATCTCTGTTGATCTTCCATGGAAACACCAAGTCTGATAATATGACAACCTACAGCGGGTGATAAAAAATTACCCTAAATAAGCTGACAAATCCCCAATGCTAATTCAGTATAACAGTATAACAGTATTTTTATATAATGTCTTAAGTCAAAAGAGTGACAAGTTCAAGGTTTTCAAGCACCATCTCAGACAATGATGAAAACATTTGTACTCTTCCCTCTCCTTTTTTGAAAGAGCTCAACTGGAATTCCATCACCTCTACTAGCTTTGTTCGTATTGATGTTTCCTAAGGCCCACTTGACTTCACATTCCAGGATGTCTGGCTCTAGGTGAGTGATCACACCATCGTGACTATCTGGGTCATGAAGATCTTTTTTGTATAGTTCTTCTGTGTATTTTTGCCACCTCTTCTTAATATCTTCTGCTTCTGTTAAGTCCATACCATTTCTGTCCTATAATAAGCCCATCTTTGCATGAAATGTTCCCTTGGTATCTCTAATTTTCTTGAAGAGATCTTTAGTCTTTCCCATTCTATTGTTTTCCTCTATTTCTTTGCACGGATCACTAAGGAAGGATTTCTTATCTCTCCTTGCTATTCTTCAGAACTCTGCATTCAAATGGGTATCTTTCCTTTTCTCCTTTGCTTTTAGCTTCTCTTCTTTTCACAGCTATTTGAAAGGCCTTCTCAGACAGCCATTTTGCTTTTTTGCATTTCTTTTTCTTGGGGATGGTCTTGATTCCTGTGTCCTGTACAATGTCACAAACCTCCATCCATAGCTCATCAGGCACTCTGTCTATCAGATCTAGTCCCTTAAATCTATTTCTCACTTCCACTGTATAATTGTAAGGGATTT